>NC_069713.1:7384817-7682317 GCF_027358585.1 Pangasianodon hypophthalmus
TTTATAACATCTACAGATGACACACTTGGAGATAATTTTTCTTGCCACAGAATTAGCATTTGTAATCCAATACTTGTACCCGGATTTTGGAAAGCATTAGGTTTCTGCCACCGTGACCTAACTGCTCATGGATGTCTCGAAGTATGAGATATGAAACATGCTGATCCTTAGACAACAAGATGGGATGCTTAGTTTCAATGTGTCTTGCTGATTTACCAAGTCTTCCTCCCACCAATAACAATCCATTATGTAATACAGGATCCAAACTGTATACAGTACCATTTATCTTTACTCTAACACTTCCATCCTTGAGCTCTGCAATTTCATTTTGAAATTGTTCCTGTTGACTAAAAGGAAGGATACCAATCTCAGCCTTGGACAGAAACTTCACTTCTGGAGACACTGTAGTCATTGTTGATCCTTCAGCACCACGAGACTCATGGATACTTGGAAGAGTTTTGGAGACCCACTCAGACAACAAAGGTTTACTACGTTCAGTAAAGGTACAAACCAAAAGTAGTGTCGCAGAACGTCCAATTAATAAGCTTTGTCTTCTGTTACAAGCAGACTAAGTTGGGGTATTTAGAACTAAAATTTAGCGCTTCCTGTCCAAAGATGCAGTGTTCATTATGGCTTCATTTTTATTATTACTATTATTATTATTATTTTTGAGTTTGTAATCGTTATGTCTTCCTGCCATAAGCAATTAAGGGGCCGCTGTGTTGAAGCCATTTTTTGTTGTAGTTATATATTTGTCCATTGGGTGGCACTCTGGTAGAATACCCATGGTACATCAGGGCAATTGGATAATGAGACAACAGGTGTGTGTATTGGTAGTGGGGAAGCACACAGTTTTTGACTTTATGTAGCAGCTTTCCACTAAACTGCATTTAAAAAAAAGTAGATGACGCGTAAAAATTAGAGTCTATGCAAACAGATGTAAGATGCAAATAGTCTCTTTATTGTGCTTCAATGAATAAACATTGCTTCAATTAGCTTCCTGTGGTGTGATTTTGTTTTGTTCACAAAAAGTCCACACAAAACTCCATACCTTGTAGATACAGCATACTGTTCAACACGGTCCAACACAGTCCAAAAAGCCTGTTTAACATAATGAAGCACAACCTAAAACGGTCAAAAACTGTGTGCTTCCCCACTAACAATACACACACCTGTTGTCTCTTCTTCTTCTTCTTCCTTTTTTTTTTTTTTTTTTTTTAAACGGCGGCTGGCAACCAGCGTAATAGGTGCATTACCGCCACCTTCTGCTCTGGAGTGTGGAACAGACAGATTTATATTCTATTTATCAGCCCCGTCTCCCTAATAAAATCAAAGAAAGCTTTACTATTAATTTCACTTGACCATTTTATTAAAACCTTAAAATTTAGTTTTTCAATTCCATTTTTCTTTATTTCTTCTATCATATTGTCCCTTTCTTGTTCATAGTTAATACGTTCAAGAATCACATGAGGTATTGTTTCTTCAACATGACATTGTTCACATAATCCGTTTGGATGTTTCCCTATAATTTTAAGTGTGCTATTTAAATTTGAATGACCTAACATTATTCTATTATAAATAACCTCTTCTTTCCTTGATTTACCTATACATTTTATCTTCTGACCTACTTTATTAATTAAGCTGTAAAAAAATCTTCCACTTTTCCCATTATTCCACTTTACTTGCCATTCTTCAATCACTTTACTCCAAATTAAAACCTTAATCTCTGACTTACTTAACGGAACTTGAATCTCTACGATTTCTCTCTGTAATGCTTGTTTCGCTAATTTATCCACTTCTTCATTTCCCTTTATTCCTATGTGTGCAGGAACCCATATAAAACTGACTGAAATATTATTTTGAACAATTCTTGAGTGTATTTGTAAAATACTAAAGAGAATATCTTGGTGGCTAGATTTAAAAGATCTCAAACTCTTTAAGACTGATACTGAGTCAGAACAAATTAAAACATTCCCAGGTTTATGTTCCTCTGCCCACTGCAATGCCAAAAGAATTGCTACCATTTCTGCAGTATAGACTGCCAAATGATTTGAAGTTCGCTTTATTCCCTTGATTCCACTGCCTGGAACTAAAAAAGCAGCCCCACTTGTCTGACGCTCTGGGTCTTTTGATCCATCTGTATATATTTGTATATACTGGGTATACTGGTTTCTAACATATACTGAAAATGCAGATGACAGGTCTACTTCTCTTTCTGCTTTTTTGACTTCCAACATATACAAATCTATTTGAGGTGTCACATAAACCCATGGTTCATATTCCAGAATTAAAACTGTTGGGCATATCTTGATACTATTTACCTGCATTTCTTCTACATATATTTTACTCCTCCACCCAAAACTTATTCTACACCTTTTGTTTTGTTCCCAGCACTTCTGTAAGACCATTTTCGTAGGATGTTCTTCTTTATGCCCCTGGAGGTTAGCCCAGTAGTTGATCATTAATTGTTTCCTTCTAATTTCTAGTGGCATCTCTCCTAACAAGACTTGTAAAGCTGGAATGGATGTCGTCTTTACTGCTACACAACACTGTCTCATAGCCTGAGCTTGTACTTTATTGCGTTTTTCCAACAAGTTTTTTGATGCTGAATCATATACCACACTACCATAATCAAATACAGACCGGATCAGTGCTACATAAATAGTTTTTAATGAAGAAAAACTTTCCCCCCATTCCACTCCACTTAGACATCTCATGACATTTAACACCTTCTGACATTTCTCAACCATTTTGTTTATATGTTCAGCCCATGTACGTTTCATATCAAAATAAACACCTAAAAATTTAAAACTCTTCACCCTCTCCAACGATCTCTCATACATCTTCAAACTCACTTCTGGGACAACCCTCTTCCTAGAAAAAATTACGGTCTTAGTTTTCTCCACTCAGAATTTAAATCCCCAATCATATGCCCCTTCTTCTACCTTTCTAATTGCTTCTTGCATCTTCCTATTACCATATAAAATATTCCTTCCCCTTTTCCAGAGTGCCCCCGTCATCTGCACACCTGTTGTCTCATTATCCAATTGCCCTGATGTACCATGGGTATTCTACCAGAGTGCCACCCAATGGACAAATATATAACTACAACAAAAAATGGCTTCAACAAACACCATTCTCACTGTTCTCACCGTTCTGTTCTCTCTTTCTTACATTTCGGTGTAGGTTCATGCATGCAGGAAATGCACAATTAAGCACATACAGATGTGGACAAATTTTTTGGTACCCTTACAGTTCTTTGAAACAATGATTCATTGCTCCTGAAAAGTGATTAAACCAAAAGCAATGGTTTCATATATACCTGCCTGCCCATATAGTATGTGATAGATTAAACCAATAAAATCGTGAAGAGAAATGACTCATTGTTTATTTTTACCAAGATAATCTAAAACAGCCTGGACAGATTTCTTGGTACCCCTAAAAAAGATTACAAATCATTGCATTCTAATCATGTTTCAAACTAATTGTTTAACCTTAATTAGTGTCACAGGTGTCTTCAATCTTTGTAACAGCCAATCAGCCTATTTAAAGAGAGAAAACGTGCTGCTGTGTAGGCTGGTATCACTGTGTGCGCCACACTGAATATGGAGCAGAAAAGGGGAGAGAGCTGATTGTCATTGGTCTATCTGTCTTTATGTATTTATTTAATTATTTATTTGTTTGTTTATTTATTTGCTTTTTTTAAAAAAACAAAATAATAAAAGGGGGCTGCTCTTCTCGGCGTTGATGCAGAATATGGCACCGCATCCACCACAAAAACACTTCTTAACCTCAAGAAACCTTTCAATACGTGCTGCCAAGAATACAGCTACTTGTTAAATACAACTAACGTTAGCAATAGTTAAATCGTTATATCGTTAAAACTGGCCAAGCCTTACACAAACTTGCTAGATAACTAGTTAGCCCAAGTAGGTTATTAGCTAGCATGCCGGGGCAGCCATCTAGTTAGCCTGAATGCTAGCTGGCATGATAACAAAATGAGGTTCGCATGAACGATAACAAGACGAACACGACCCACAAAGAGTATGTGTGTGTGTGTGTGTGTGTAATTTATATATATATATATATATATATAATGTGTATATAAATTACACTAACAATAATTAAAATACATTTCCGCTGCGTCATGCTAGAAAACTCGGTGTTGTTAAGGCTAACTCGCCCGTCATGAATGAGGAGTAATACACACAGTGTTAGCAGGTGGCTACAATAATAAACACACTTCATACATCTTATAATGTTGATGTTGGCTTGACAAAGCCAGTCTTAAAGTTTAAAATAGTTGTCAGTTTGACATCTGAGGGTAATGTGCAGTTTTAAGAAAGAGACAGAGAGATAGGGTGATAGGCCAATAATTGTGGAGTTGATTAGATAGATAGATAGACTTGTACCATCTCATCTGTAAGTTGTACCTACCTACACAAATAAAATACAACCATATAAATCAAGAAAACAATTATTGACATATAAACATTCCTGCTGTGTTTAACACTGAGATGCTCGCTGAAGACAGCCACTGACAGAAAACTTGACATTTTTTTGTCTTTCTCACCATTCTGTGTCCGGCTCCCCACAACTGGACAGATGAAGATTCTCCTCACATAACTGCTGCTCGCTGTTTTTGCCTTGTTTGTTTTTCGCACCATTCTGTGTAAACTCTAGAGACTGTTGTGCATGAAAATCCCAGGAGATTACAAGTTTTTGAAATATTCAAACCAGCCCGTTTTTTTCCCTCCCATTTTGATCACTGACGTCAACATTATCTAACTTGATGTGAACATTAATTGACCTGCAAGAAATTATACACTGCGCTACTGTGACATGATTGGCTGATTGAATGAACGTGCATGTGTACAGTTGTTCCTAATAAAGTGGCCAATAAGTGTAGAAATATTTTGTCTTTTGTATTGTACAGTATAGTAGAGCTTTTAGCTGGATGAAAGCTGCGAATGCTAGTTACAGACCAAACTAGGATTATGAGTTCGTGTGCAATATACCATCATTACCTGCGTAATGCGCCTGCTCCAAAGTCAGACTGGAAAAAACTATTAAGGATCATATAGGAATAAAAACAGACCCAAAGAAAACACATACTGTAAGATCCAATTTATTTTTGCTGATCTTCAAGCTGGACATTGTCCAACTTAAGGAATCAATTGGCAGTAGATCACTTACTATGAGCATCTCAAAACTGCCAAGGGTGGTGCTTAACATCCAGATAGCGGGACTGTGGACGCATTCCGTCCCAAAAATCTTGATTTATTTAAATCCCTAATGAGCAAGCCAGAGGCAACAGTGGCAAGGAAAAACTCCCTCAGATGACACATGAGGAAGAAACCTTGAGAGGAACCAGGCTCAAAAGGGAACCCATCCTCTTCTGGGTGACACCAGATAGTGAGATTAGAAATCATTACTCTTCCTTAATCATGTACTATATAGACAGTCCTGAGGGTGTTGAAAAGATGTTCTTTATGAACATCAGGGTGTTTATGATTACAGCAGAAGTGTTTAGATACAATTCTACAGTGTCCAAGAAACAACCTTAGGCAGGAACCCTGGGTTCAGCCACAAGGTCACTCCAGAATCATCTGGCCAGTAAAGCACGCAGGGCAAATTTATCACAAAGGCATGCAGGTATTCCTCCCTTTTTGCTGAGCTGATCATAAGCAAAAAGTATTCGACACGTTCGAATTTCAGATCAGCATCCTGTAACCTGCAATAAGAAGTTGGGATCACAATTTGGTTCTTGGGGGGTTTGGCAAATGGAGGTGTTTACCTCCTTAGCTCACAACACTGCTATGAGCCCATGTGCTGCCAACAAGATGTTCTCCACTGTGATGTGGTTAGCCAAAATGGCCGCCACATATACGTTCAGCATAGATGGCGATTTGCCACTATACAGCAGTGCCCACAAAATGCATACATAGCCACATGTATGCTCTATGCCCATATAGACCATACATGGCCTGCCTGCTAGGAACTCTACAGTTCAGGATCACTTCCTGGACTGCTACTTTGCAGTTATCGAGCTGCTCACCGGTTCGAGGGGCCGAACCCACAGGTGCAGCTCGTCTGGCTGCGACAGACACCTGCTACACCGGTGGAGCGTCGTTAACATGATCCGCCTCCATACTTAACTCACAATGAGAATTCCACTAGGCCAAAAGCGTCGTCGCACGAGATACTTAGCAAAATGCTGCGTAGTCTCCATCTTCCATCTGCATCACCCCTGCGTGCCCCCAAGCCATCCACGCTGTCGCTTGCCCCGACATCTTTCCCACCGCATCTTCTTGCATCTTTCTAGAGAAGAGGAAGGGCTTCAGCCAGTGCTCACTCTCTCATAGAGGAGCACATAGGCGCTAGTCGACCTCATCTTTAACACGTCCGTCTCGGTGGTCAGAGTGACCCGCTGGTCATTGTAGGTCATCCACTGGTGACTGGAACTGGAACAATCACTCAGATAATGTCCTGGGAAAGGGACATGATCAGCAGTAGTACATATGGATCACTATAAAGTGTGTTTGCTATGAATGAAACAAAAATGTGGATCACTATAAAATGTGTTTTCCTAATTAATTAATAAATATGCAGGCTGTAGTTATAAGTGTGTGTATGTGTGCTTATATCTTACCACATAATGTTGTGCTTCCAACATGGCTCAGGACACTGATCAGTCGATACGCGGCAGCTGATCTACCCTAAAAACAACACACATCACAATACAGATCACATACAGATACAAAACTTGAGTCTACACACTACATCCTATTGCATCCTTCCCAGCTCTCTTTCCTATCTTTCTCACTGCATCTACATTGTGTCTCTCTGTCTCTCTCTCACCAGTTCATTTCTGTCTGTCTCTCTGGCCTCAGCTTTGCTGTTCTCTACATGAGGAAGGAAGGCACAAAGGAAAGATTAGCTCTTCTTTAACTAATATGGATGTGATTTATACTGGCTGTAAACATTAGCTGACTCTCTTGGACTCTCTTGGATTTGAGGCTTGCACTAGTTATTTGCTTGCGATGTACCTATTTCGGGCGTATCTGATTCAGGATGGCAGTTTATCTGCAGCTCAGGTTTGATCTCCACTGGCATATGCAGCTTGACGACTGTGTAATATTCAGTCACTTTGAACCTGTTCAGCTGCAGAATCAGAAACCTGGAGAGAAAAGAAATTAAAAGTAACCTTCGAGCCGAAGAGCCACAGTCACTGGTGGCACACTTACAGCACTTGCGATTGATGCATGACTGACTGACCAGGTTCTTGTCTGTGATGGAAAAGTAAAAAAAGCTTAATCAGAAAATGTGTGACTATTGTGACTATGCGAACGTTACCATTAGGGAAAATGCACCAAACCAAAACACTGCATATGTGAAAATACCTTTATATAACACTCCTAGTGTGTGTGTGTGTGTGTGTGTGTGTGTGTGTGTGTGTGTGTGGTAGCCTTACCTGGGCAGAGTGTGGAACGTCCACCTGGAGTTGGCACATTCTCCTCCACACATCTTGCATTTGCTCTCTAACACTGTGGGGTTCTACAATATACACGTTATTCACACTCAGAGATGTCCGTGATAATATGATGTGACAGATATGAAAAAGAAACAGAAGCAGGCTGAGAGTTACTCACATTAACTATGTCATAGAGGCACTGGTCCACTGAGTTGTGCACCAGGGGCAGAGAGATGTGATTAAACACTTCCACTTTGTTCTGCCTGGATCCACAGCTGCAACACACAACATGCATCAACATCTAATCAACATCTGCATCACATACGAACTCCAAACTCTTTACGTTACTTGTCATACCTGGAGCATGTTATAATGTTCCTCATCTTGAACTTGAAATTGGCCCTGACTGGGCATCTAGGGTCCACATCCTCTTGCCAACCCAGCCATCGCCCAGACTCCTCCATTTGGGTCAGACAGTGGCAGAGGAATTCATGGGCGTCCTATACACACACACACACACACACACACACACACACACACACACACACACACACACAGCAGTAAAAATTAAATCATATCCAAAGCATTTTCTTTCTGCATGTTTTAATGTGTGTGTGTGTGTGTGTGTGTGTTTTCTGAGCTCACGTTCTGTTGACTGATGGTGAATTCTGGATTGATGTCTGTAGCTGATTCAATCAGGGCCAGGAGGAGAGAATCCTTGCTGATGCCACCTTGAACTTCAGAGCTCTTTCTCAACCTCGACAACTCCACAAAACATCTGCAAAGGATCCAGGAAAAACTTCCTCTGAAATTCTACCTTCAGTAATATTCCTGAGCTCAGCTCTTATATCACATATTCTTCCACCTTTCCTCCTTGCAAAGATTTAGATCAGTCAATAAGTTTAAGATAAGTCCAGAGTGCAGCGGCACAGCTTTTTACCAGCACCTGAGACTATTTTACTTGTGCAAAATCTACACTCTAAAATCTTTACTGTCTCTGCATCAAAGAACAAAAAGGATCAAAATCCTATGTCTGTTTTATAAAGGCCTGAATACACTCACTCCCTTCTATCGTTCTGATCTCACACTCTTAGGTCATTTTCACACTTGTCAACACTGATGCCAGGTGTCGATAAAAGTATATATCATTATAATTTATAAAAGTAGCGTATCATTATAATTTATAAATGTACAGTAATGTATAGTCTTAGTACCTGAGGAATGTGTCCTCTAGTTTGTGGACAGAATTGTCCAGCAGGTAGGAGAGCTCTCCGCAAAAAGACTCAGCTGTGAACAGACACTGCAGACTTGCGTTAACGTAGCAGTTGTTTCCAAAATTAGGCAACCTGCAACAGATCCACCTGTTAGACACACAATCTGATCCACAAAAGCACACTCGGGCTGTGTAAACATACGTACACGTAGCAAAGCGCTACTGCTAATGTTTCCTTTTTCTGTATAAATTTATAGGCCCATTAATATTCTAATGCATTCTGGTACCAAACTAATTATGCGTAAACTAATTCCAATCTGAATATTCTTTTTAAATTAAAAATGAGAGACAAACACACATCAATGTGTCATACCCGCCAGTGAGCTCTTGCTTGTCTGTGATGGGGGGCAGAGTCAGAGTCAGAGTCGTGCTGTTTATGTTTCCCTCAGACGGAGTCGGAATCGGGCTCTTTACGTTTCCCTCAGACGGAGTCGGAATCGGGCTCTTCATGTTTCCCTCAGACGGAGTTGGAATCGGGCTCTTAATGTTTCCCTCAGACGGAGTCGGAATCGGGCTCTTTACGTTTCCCTTACACAGAGTCAGAGTCGTGCCGTTTATGTTTCCCTCAGGGATCATCTTTTTGGAACTGAAACAGTGAGGCATAGAGTTTATAGTGAACTATTTGTGTCTGTGCGTTGGCAGGTCTGGATATTAAAGAGTAAATTTGTACCACTGTATAAAAGAATGTAAATAAGCTTTTCTTTGCTCTGTTTTACTCGTCTGTCTCTCACCTGAATGCATGTGGATCTCTCACCCTTTTCTTGTATTCCATGTAAGAAGAAAAGGCCAACTCCATCAGTACCTCCATCAACTTTGCCATTTCATCCTCCGACTTGAATTGGATCATTTCTTTCTTTTGCTCCTTCCTGTCTTGGCCATGCAGGGTCATCTCCTTCCTTTCCTCCTTTTCTTTCCTCATTGCAGTGGTCCCCGCTGAGCTTCGTAAATTTGTCCTCACATGGGCCTCTTTGACCTCTATGCGTTTCGTCCATGGGTGTTTTGAGATAGGACTCACAATGACCGGCTTTGTTTCGGATGTTTTCATATTAGGCCTATTTGAGGTCGTCTCCTTCCTTTGTGCAGTCTTCTTTTCTTGGCCATGCAGGGTTGTCGTCATCTTTTCCTCCTTTTCTTTCCTCATCGCAGTGGTCCTCACATGGGCCTCTTTGACCTCTAAGCGTTTCGTCCCTGGGAGTTTTGAGGTCGGCCTCACACTGACCTGCTTTGTTTCTGCTTTTTTCATATTAAGCCTATTTGAGGTCGTCTCCTTCCTTTCTGTAGGCTTCTTTTCTTGCCCATACTGTGTTGTCTTCTTCCTTTCCTCCTTCATTGCAGAGATCCTCATCGAGCTTGGTAAATTTATCTTCACACCAGCCTCTTTGCCCTGTATGCATTTTTTCCCTGGGAGTTTGGAGGCTGGCTTCACACTTACCTGCTTCCTTTCTGCACTTTTCTCATTGTGGCTAGTCGAGGTCTTCTTCTTTGTTTTTGAGAGTTGCCCTGGCATGGCCCCCGCTAATAGTTTTAGAAAGACATTTTGCAGAGTCTCTTTTGGAGTTTCTGAGCTGCTGAGGAGTAAACAGATGCTGTTTGTATTCACAGTAACTAGCAGTCAAATTCCATAGTATTTTTAAATACTGGATCTGAGCCTACAACAATCTGTCTCTAAGTACCTATAGTTCTCACAGTTTTCTGATGTCAACATGGAGCTGTATAGTTTTTGCTGTAACTTACCCTTCTGTAAATGATGCAGGTTGCACCTTGTTCTTCTTCTACACAAGAAGAAACACACAGACATCAGAAGGATGCTTATGAAAACACAATAAAAACATAAAATCCTTGTGCTACATTTCAGGTTAGTTATTTTTACTTGCACTCTCTGGCAGTTCTACTTCCTAATTTTGCCAGAGTGCATTTTCCTTCAGAATTACTTAGAAGTGATTCCCATGATTCCCTGCTCCTTTTCACCCATAAAACAAAAGGGATGAAAACTTTGGCACTACACTGAAAGTCAACAAGGTTAATCAAAGAAGCATTCAGACAATTCATGTACTTTACAAGTCTGATATTTCGTGTGATATTTCAGTAACAAATAGTAAATGTGATGTTCGTGTGTGAATATTTTGGATAAAAGATGTTCTTACCCTCCAGAAACACCATTTTGATGTTCTCCTTGCACCATCCTTCTTCTTCTCTGTGGATTTCTCACTAGTTCCAGGCGTCGCTGTTGGTGTTTTTGAGCCGCTGAGGAGTAAACAGATGCTGTTTGTCATCCCAGTCACTATCATTCCAATTTTATAGTATTTTTAAAATCTGGGCCCTGAGCCTACACAATCTCTCTCTGAATTCATTACCCATAATACCTGAGGTTTTGTTTGAGTTTGATCTCATTAAGGAGATGCACATGTCTGTAATGTAGCTTACCTTTCTGCAGGTGTCACAGGTACTGAAGGATGCACCTTGTTCTTCTACAGATAATAAAAGGAAACACACAGGCACAAGAGTGATGCTTATAAAAATACTATTTTTTTTTTTATCAAGCTACAGTTAGTTTTCTTCCATTCTTTGGTAGTTTTTTTTTTTTCTTTTTTTCAACAACCCCCCTCCCCCCAAACATGGCAAATGTGATGTTTGTGTGTGAATATTTTGGATAAAAGATGTTCTTACCTTCCAGAAACACCATTTTGATGTTCTCCTTGCACCATCCTTCTTCTTCTCTGTGGATTTCTCACTAGTTCCAGGTGTCTCTGTTTGTGTTTTTGAGTCGCTGAGGAGTAAACAGATGCTGTTTGTCCTCCCAGTAACTATCACAATCTCTGTCTGAATTCATTACCCATAATACCTGAGGTTTTGTTTGAGTTTGATCTCATTAAGGAGATGCACATGTCTGTAATGTAGCTTACCTTTCTGCAGGTGTCACAGGTACTGAAGGATGCACCTTGCTCTTCTACAGATAATAAAAGGAAACACACAGGCACAAGAGTGATGCTTAGAATAATACTCTTTTTTCATCATGCTACAGTTAGTTTTCTTCCAATCTTTGATAGTTTTCTTTTGTTCACCTCTGTCGAACAAAAAAGATCTGTATTATGGCTTCCTTTAAAATGATGTATTAATGTTAGTATTTAGATAAAAAAGAGAGCTATGTGTCCTAAAAGTGAAATTACATATAAATAGTTAATTTACAACAGACACTTATTGAAGTCAGTCTCAATTAGCATTTTATTGAGTGTTTAGTGCACTAAGTAGTGTCTATAACACCTTTATGTTGTACCCTACGTAGTGAACATATGAGGTAAATAGTAAGACATTTGGGATGCGACCTCAGTGTGTGAACTTTTCCTCTTGTGCACGAGCTGAAGGAAATGTAAAGCTGACATAAATATCAGCAACAAGAAAACATTACTCTGGGTAAATAAACCATTTAAAAACATTAAAGTCTAGGATAAAATGATGCTGTTGCCTCCACATGAGATTTCTGTTTGTCTGTGGAGGTGTACTGGGTTAATCAGTCTCGTCCATATCAGAATGCAGCTCAGTGTTTCATTTATTTCCAGCAGTTCACATTTCACTGCAGTATTAAAGCAATTCCACAGCCCTAATAATGACTATAATCATCACTACAGAATTAATAGCTGATGGAGCCCAAAGCTGAGATCAATTCAATATGATTTATATCTACATTTATGTCTAAATATAGATTATTTACTATAAACATTGTCACAAAGCAGCTTTACACAAATCTGAAAATAAAGTGCATGGCTCTTCAGCCTGTTTGAATGTTTAATGCCATACTTTTTGTACTGAACATAAAATTCACCTCCTTTCATGTAGATTAGAAGACGTGTTTTTGAGATGCTGAGACATTTCACTTTCAATAACGAACAGTAAATGTGACGTGTGAAAGTTTGTGGATTAAAGAATTTCTTACCTGCGACCAAAAACAGGGGCAGCAGAGCATTCTGATTTTTCACTGAACTCCTTCACAATAAAAGAAAATGATTTATCTGAGGAAACAAAGTCTGAATTTGAAAAATGTCTCTTTGCTCGTGTTTCCTTTTTCTGCACTGAGGTAAAAATGTCGTCCAGGTGTTCTATAGAACGCGCGCGCTCATGTGCCAGCCGTTGTGACGTCACAATAGCGGTGACTTCACCCACGCCGCTCAGTTAGCGCGAGCCCAGTTTTTAAGCGCAACGCGATTCTTGAGTTCATTAGTGTTTCCTTTCAACATGAGAGTATATATATATATAGCCTTTGTGTGAAAATGCTCTTTGGCTTTTTCTTAGTTTTGGAAGTGTATCTGAAATTAGTGGGCAGCGCAAAGCCAAAAGATTGCAGATTAAAGACAGCCATATAGCCATATACACTCAGCGGTCACTTTAATAGGAACACCTGCACACCTGATGCTCATGTGGCAGCAGCACAACGCAGACAATCATGCAGATACAAGAGCTTCAGTTAATGTTCACATCAAACATCAGAATGGGGGGACAAAATGTCATGACTTTATAAGCCTCTACTGTATATGTACACTCACTGTCCACTTTATTAGGAACACCTGTACACTTGCACATTCGTGCAGTTATCTATTCAGCCAGTCATGTGGCAACAGTGCAATGCAAAAAAAAATAAATAAATAAATTTAAAAAATGCAGCTCAAGAGCTTCAGTTAATGGTCACATCAAAAAATGTGATCTCTGTGACTTGAACCGTGGCATGGTTGTTGGTGGTTGGAGTATTTCAGAAACTGCTGATCTCCAGGGAATTTCACACACAACAGTCTCAAGAGTTTACACAGAATGGTGCCAAAAAAAAACAACACAAAACCTAAAATCACTGAGTGAGCGACAGTTCTGTGGGTGGAAACGCCTTGTTGATAAGAGAGGTCAGAGGGAAATGATCAGATTAGTTTGAGCTGCCAGGAAGGATGTAATAACTGAAATAATGACTTTTTATAACCGTGGCGAACAGAAAAGCATCTCAGCATGCACAAAACATTGAACCTTGAGATGGATGCGTTACAAGAGCAGAAGACCTCGCTGGGTTTCACTCCTGTCAGCCAATAACAGGAGTCTGAGGCTTTCATGGACACAGACTCACCCAAACTGGAAAGCTGAAGCTTAGGGAAAAAAATCACAAATGGTCTTTTTCCAGTCTTCCACTGTCCAGTTTCAGTGAGTCTTTGCCCGTGATAGCCTCAGATTCATGTTCTTGGCTCACAGGAGTTGAAAGTCACTGAGATCACATTTTTTTCCCCCCAATCTGGTGTTTGATTTGAGCATGAACTGAAGCTCTTGACCTGTAGCCGGATGATTTTATGCATTGCACCGCTGCTCACACATGATTGGCTGATTGGATAACTGCATAAATGAGGTGTACAGGTGTTCCTATTAAAGTGACAGGTGAGTGTACATATTAACTTATATTTGTCATACCCAAGGTCGCTATACAACCAAAAAACACAAAAAATACACAGCCCAATGACAGAAGAGAAAAAAATAAGAGAACAATAAAGATTGGCGTTAGTCCCTGATGTACGGCTAATATTCACTCACCAGTCACTTGAATAGGAACATCTGTACCCCTGTTCATTAATGCAGATACACGTCAAGAACTTCAGGTAATGTTCACATCAAACATCATAATGGGGGAAACGTGTAATCTCTGTGACTTTAACCGTGGCAAGGTTGTTGGTACAAGGTTGGTTTGAGTATTTCAGAAACTGCTGATTTCCTGGGATTTTCACACTTAACCAAGAAGGGTTTAACAAGAATGTTGTGTAAATGCAGTTCTAGGGGGGTAAATGATGAGTGAGGTCAGAGGAGAATGGCCAGACTGATTCAAGCTGTCAAGAAGGTTACTGGACAGCTGAAGATGGGAAAAAAATCCTCTGTTCTTATTTCTAACTTCAGTTGTCCAGATTCAGTGAGCCAGTGCCCACTGTAGCCTCAGATTCCTGTTATCGTCTGACAGGAAGGGCTTCATTGCGGTCTTCTGCTGTTGTAGCCCATCCACGTCAAGGTTCAGCATTTTTACTCACCACGGTTGTATATTGTTATTGGCGTGCTTTCCGCCAATCATTCATAAATTCATTTTACGGTTTTGAAAATGAATCCCTGAGTCAGGGAAGCAGGGGGCGAGGGGGTGGTGGTCTTGTTCTCAAGGGTCTTATCTTTTCCAACCCTTGCAACACCCCTGGCTCAAACCAGTCTGTCCATTCTCCTCTGCCCTCTCTCATCAAGAAGGTGTTTCTGCCCCTATTGAGCTTTTTTATTTTTTTTTCCCATAATTGGATATATGACTATTTGAGTTTTAGACCTTGTGTGATGAAACAAGTTGAAACAATTTTAAAAAGTCGAAACAAATTTAAATTTTATTTCCTCTTTTCTTAAAGTGAAAAAATAATTAATTTCTTATTTTAATGTGTGCCAAGAAAAACAACAAAATAAAATATTTTTTTCCCCTTGCTGCCCTATTTTTCTTTTTATTTCACAATGAAAGAACACTGTAGCAGCTTTCCATTAAACTGCTGGTATTGGTAATAGGAGTGAGCAAGTAGATGACGCGTAAAAACTAGAATCTATGCAAACACATGTAAGATGCAAACAGTGTCTTTCTTTATTGTGCTTCAATGAATAAACATTGCTTCAATTAGCTTCCTGTGGTGTCATTTTGTTTTGTTCACAAAAAGTCCACACAAAACTCCATACCTTGTAGATACAGCATACTGTTCAACACGGTCCAACACATAGTCCAAAAAGCCTTTAACATAATGAAGCACGACCTAAAACGGTCAAAAACTGTGTGCTTCCCCACTAACAATACACACACCTGTTGTCTCATTATCCAATTGCCCTGATGTACCATGGGTATTCTACCAGAGTGCCACCCAATGGACAAATATATAACTACAACAAAAAATGGCTTCAACACACCGGCCCCTTAATTGCTTATGGCAGGAAGACAACGATTACAAACTCAAAAATAATAATAATAATAAAAATGAAGCCATAACTAACACTGCATCTTTGGACAGGAAGCAGTAAATTTAATTTCTAAATACCCCAACTTAGTCTGCTTCTAACAGAAGACAAAACTTTTGGTTTCTATCTTTACTGAACGTAGTAAACCTTTGTTGTCTGAGTAGGTCTCCAAAACTCTTCCAAGTATCCATGAGCCTCGTGGTGCTGAAGGATCAACAATGACTACAATGCCTCCAGAAGTCAAGTTTCTACCCAAGGCTGAGATTGGTATCCTTCGTTTTAGTCAACAGGAACAATTTCAGAACGAAATTGCAGAGCTCAAGGATGGAAGTGTTAGAATAAAGATAAATGGTACTGTATACAGTTTGGATCCTGTATTACATAATGGATTGTTATTGGTGGGAGGAAGACTTGGTAAATCAGCAAGGCACATTGAAACTAAGCATCCCATCTTGTTGTCTAAGGATCAGCATGTTTCATATCTCATACTTCGAGACATCCATGAGCAGTTAGGTCACTGTGGCAGAAACCAAATGCTTTCCAAAATCCGGGTACAAGTATTGGATTACAAATGCTAATTCTGTGGCAAGAAAAATTATCTCCAAGTGTGTCATCTGTAGATGTTATAAAGGAAAATTGGGTGAACAAAAAATGGCAGACCTTCCATTGGAAGGGATCACCCCTGACCTACCTCCTTTTACCAATGTAGGAGTGGACTTTTTTTGGGCCCATTGAAGTAAAAAGAGCCAGGAGTAAAGTAAAACGCTATGGAGTGATATTTACTTGTTTCGCAAGCAGAGCAGTCCATTTGGAAATGGCGTATTCATTAGATACGGACTCATGCATAAATGCCTTGCGCAGGTTTGTTTGTCGTCGTGGACAAATTTATTTTATGAGGTCGGATAATGGGACTAATTTTATTGGTGCTGAGCGGGAGTTAAAGGATGCTCTCTCAGCATTGGACAACAAGAAGATTCAGAGAGCCTTACTTCATAAGGAAGTTCAATGGTGCTTCAATCCCCCCACAGGCTCCCATTATGGAGGGATATGGGAGCGTATAATTCGAATGGTAAGACAAATTCTTTGTTCAGTTCTTCGACAACAAACACTGGACGATGAAGCATTGCAAACAATCTTTTGCGAAGCAGAAGCCATTTTGAATGACCGTCCTATTTCCAAACTATCCAGTGACCCTAGTGATCTAGAAGCTCTCACTCCAAATCACATCCTGCTTATGAGAGGGAATCCTGCATTGCCACCTGGTTTATGTGAAAGATCTGACCTGTATGCCAAAAGGAGATGGAAACAAGTGCAATACATTTCTGATCTTTTTTGGAAAAGATGGGTACGAGAATAATTACCCTTGTTGCAAAATTGACAAAAGTGGAACAAAGAACGTAGAAACTTCACTTCTGGAGACATTGTAGTCATTGTTGATCCTTCAGCACCACGAGGCTCATGGATACTTGGAAGAGTTTTGGAGACTCACTCAGACAACAAAGGTTTACTACGTTCAGTAAAGGTACAAACCAAAAGTAGTGTCGTAGAACGTCCAATTAATAAGCTTTGTCTTCTGTTAGAAGCAGACTAAGTTGGGGTATTTAGAAATTAAATTTACTGCTTCCTGTCCAAAGATACAGTGTTAGTTATGGCTTCATTTTTATTATTATTATTATTATTATTATTATTATTTTTGAGTTTGTAATCGTTATGTCTTCCTGCCATAAGCAATTAAGGGGCCGGTGTGTTGAAGCCATTTTTTGTTGTAGTTATATATTTGTCCATTGGGTGGCACTCTGGTAGAATACCCATGGTACATCAGGGCAATTGGATAATGAGACAACAGGTGTGTGTATTGGTAGTGGGGAAGCACACAGTTTTTGACTTTATGTAGCAGCTTTCCATTAAACTGCATTAAAAAAAGTAGATGACGCGTAAAAATTAGAGTCTATGCAAACACATGTAAGATCCAAATAGTCTCTTTCTTTACTGTGTTTCAATGAATAAACATTGCTTCAATCAGTGGAACAGACAGAGATTTATATTCTATTTATCAGCCCCGTCTCCCTAATAAAATCAAAGAAAGCTTTACTATTAATTTCACTTGACCATTTTATTAAAACCTTAAAATTTAGTTTTTGAATTCCATTTTTCTTTATTTCTTCTATCATATTGTTCCTTTCTTGTTCATACTTAATACGTTCAAGAATCACATGAGGTATTGTTTCTTCAACATGACATTGTTCACATAATCTGTTTGGATGTTTCCCTATAATTTTAATCGTGCTATTTAAATTTGAATGACCTAACATTATTCTATTATAAATAACCTCTTCTTTCCTTGATTTACCTATACATTTTATCTTCTGACCTACTTTATTAATTAAGCTGTAAAAAAATCTTCCCTTTTTCCCATTATTCCACTTTACTTGCCATTCTTCAATCACTTTACTCCAAATTAAAACCTTAATCTCTGACTTTCTTAACAGAACTTGAATCTCTATGATTTCTCTCCCTAATGCTTGTTTCGCTAATTTATCCACTTCTTCATTTCCCTTTATTCCTATGTGTGCAGGAACCCATATAAAACTGACTGAAATATTATTTTGAACAATTCTTGAGTGTATTTGTAAAATACTAAAGAGAATATCTTGATGGCTAGATTTAAAAGATCTCAAACTCTTTAAGACTGATACGGAGTCAGAACAAATTAAAACATTCACAGGTTTATGTTCCTCTACCCACTGCAATGCCAAAAGAATTGCTACTATTTCTGCAGTATAGACTGCCAAATGATTTGAAGTTCGCTTTATTCCCTTGATTCCACTGCCTGGAACTAAAAAAGCAGCCCCAGTTGTTTGACGCTCTGGGTCTTTTGATCCATCTGTATATATTTGTATATACTGGGTATACTGGTTTCTAACATATACTGAAAATGCAGATGACAGGTCTACTTCTCTTTCTGCTTTTTTGACTTCCAACATATACAAATCTATTTGAGGTATCACATAAACCCATGGTTCATATTCCAGAATTAAAACTGTTGGGCATATCTTGATACTATTTACCTGCATTTCTTCTACATATATTTTACTCCTCCACCCAAAACTTATTCTACACCTTTTATTTTGTTCCCAGCACTTCTGTAAGACCATTTTCGTAGGATGTTCTTCTTTATGCCCCTGGAGGTTAGCCCAGTAGTTGATCATTAATTGTTTCCTTCTAATTTCTAGTGGCATCTCTCCTAACAAGACTTGTAAAGCTGGAATGGATGTCGTCTTTACTGCTCCACAACACTGTATCATAGCTTGAGCTTGTATTTTATTGAGTTTTTCCAACAAGTTTTTTGATGCTGAATCATATACCACACTACCATAATCAAATACAGACCGGATCAGTGCTACATAAATAGTTTTTAATGAAGAAAAACTTTCCCCCCATTCCACTCCACTTAGACATCTCATGACATTTAACACCTTCTGACATTTCTCAACCATTTTGTTTATGTTCAGCCCATGTAAGTTTCGTATCAAAAAAACACCTAAAAATTTAAAACTCTTCACCCTCTCCAACGATCTCTCATACATCTTCAAACTCACTTCTGGGACAACCCTCTTCCTAGAAAAAATTACGGTCTTAGTTTTCTCCACTCAGAATTTAAATCCCCAATCATATGCCCATTCTTCTACCTTTCTAATTGCTTCTTGCATCTTCCTATTACCATATAAAATATTCCTTCCCCTTTTCCAGAGTGCCCCCGTCATCTGCACACCTGTTGTCTCATTATCCAATTGCCCTGATGTACCATGGGTATTCTACCAGAGTGCCACCCAATGGACAAATATATAACTACAGTTCTCACCGTTCTGTTCTCTCTTTCTTACATTTCGGTGTAGGTTCATGCATGCAGGAAATGCACAAATAAGCACATACAGATGTGGACAAATTTTTTGGTACCCTTACAGTTCTTTGAAACAATGATTCATTGCTCCTGAAAAGTGATTAAACCAAAAGCAATGGTTTCATATATACCTGCCTGCCCATATAGTATGTGATAGATTAAACCAATAAAATCGTCAAGAGAAATGACTCATTGTTTATTTTTACCAAGATAATCTAAAACAGCCTGGACAGATTTCTTGGTACCCCTAAAAAAGATTACAAATCATTGCATTCTAATCATGTTTCAAACTAATTGTTTAACCTTAATTAGTGTCTTCATGTGACATTTGTCAAAATACAATACGCCACTGTGGCAATACCACAGATATGACAAAGCATTTAAAAGCAAAACGCACTACAGAGCACGACGAAGTAGAGCTGAGGCGAGCAGAGGACGTAACACAGACACGACCCCCATCTTCTGGCTTGAGGCAGAGCTCTTTAGCAGAATCCTTTCAGAGAGGTGGACATTATCCAGGTACCAAGTGGTGATTAGATTATTTGAATACAAAAAGTCGAGTCATATGTATCATAGCTATACTCTGTACAATACAAATTGTTTCAGATATGAAGATATTACAGTATTTCATGTGGAGCAGAACATTACACTGCATATAAGTATTTAAACTGGATATTTTGTTTTAAACAGTAGGATTTTTATTAAAACCTTTTATACATTTTTTCATCAGCCTATATCTATTTCTGTTACCTGATATCTGGTGGATATTCTTAATGAAATCATTTACATATTATTTATAGAATTTCAAAACATGTTTATTAAATAAATTACATGTCAAGTAATACCTGGGAGGGATTTACTATCATTATGAGTTGTTAATGCCTGTAACACAGCTTTAAGAACATAACATATGTATTATATTTTATAGATGACTCACAGAGAGCATCAGAAATTACAAGAAGCATAGGAGAGATGTAAGGGACCTCCAGCCAATCTCAGTTGTAGAAGACAGAGGATTTATTGCTCTTGTGTTATTTGTTATACAAGTTGCTATTTGATTAATAGTGTTCAGTATTTTTTAATAAATGTATCAAAAAAGAACTCATGTCTATTGCAGTTTATTTAATATTAATAATGATGGCTCAAAAGACACTCTAAAATCACTTAGATAAAAATATTTCATAGAGGTATCGGTATGAATATCGGCGCTACTTGTCTTGAAAGTACTTGGTATCGGATCGAAAAGAAAATAAGTGGTATCGCCCATCCCTAGAGAGAAATGTCTGACTGTCATTGTACCTTCAGTCTTTTGTTTATAAAAAAAAAAAAAAAAAAGAAAGAAAAAAAAAGCGCGCCTGAAAAGGGGGCTGCTCTTCTCGGCGTTGATGCAGAATATGGCACCGCATCCACCACAAAAACACTTATTAACCTAAAGAAACCTTTCAATACGTGCTGCCAAGAATACAGCTACTTGTTAAATACAACTAACGTTAGCGATAGTTAAATCGTTATATCGTTAAAACTGGCCAAGCCTTACACAAACTTGCTAGATAACTAGTTAGCCCGAGTAGGTTATTAGCTAGCATGCCGGGGCAGCCATCTAGTTAGCCTGAATGCTAGCTGGCATGATAACAAAATGAGGTTCGCATGAACGATAACAGAAGACGAACACGACCCACAAATATATATATAAAAATTACAGACTAACAGTAATTAAAATACATTTCCGCTGCGTCATGCTAGAAAACTCGGTGTTGTTAAGTCTAACTCGCCCGTCATGATTGAGGAGTAATACACACAGTGTTAGCAGGTGGCTACAATAATAAACACACTTCATACATCTTATAATAAACTACATAGGTAAAGTTCGTCACGACAAACTTTGGTGTTGGCTTGACAAAGCCAGTCTGAAAGTTTAAAATAGTTGTCAGTTTGACATCTGAGGGTAATGTGCAGTTTTAAGAAAGAGACAGAGAGATAGGGTGCCAATACTTGTAGAGTTGATTAGATAGATAGAGTTGTACCATCTCATCTGTAAGTTGTACCTACCTACACAAATAAAATACAACCATATAAATCAAGAAAACAATTATTGACATAATATATAAACATTCCTGCTGTGTTTAACACTGAGATGCTCGCTGAAGACAGCCACTGACAGAAAACTTGACATTTTTTTTGTCTTTCTCACCATTCTGTGTCCGGCTCCCCACAACTGGACAGATGAAGATTCTCCTCACATAACTGCTGCTCGCTGTTTTTGCCTTGTTTGTTTTTCGCACCATTCTGTGTAAACTCTAGAGACTGTTGTGCATGAAAATCCCAGGAGATTACAAGTTTCTGAAATATTCAAACCAGCCCGTTTTTTCCTCCCATTTTGATCACTGACGTCAACATTATCTAAATTGATGTGAACATTAACTGACCTGCAGGAAATTATACACTGCGCTACTGTCACATGATTGGCTGATTGAATGAACGTGCATGTGTACAGTTGTTCCTAATAAAGTGGCCAATAAGTGTAGAAATATTTTGTCTTTTGTATTGTACAGTATAGTAGAGCTTTTAGCTGGATGAAAGCTGCGAATGCTAGTTACAGACCAAACTAGGATTATGAGTTCGTGTGCAATATACCATCATTACCTGCGTAATGCGCCTGCTCCAAAGTCAGACAGGAAAAAACTATTAAGGATCATATAGGACTAAAAACAGACCCAAAGAAAACACATACTGTAAGATCCAATTTATTTTTGCTGATCTTCAAGCTGGACATTGTCCAACTTAAGGAATCAATTGGCAGTAGATCACTTACTATGAGCATCTCAAAACTGCCAAGGGTGGTGCTTAACATCCAGATAGCGGGACTGTGGACGCATTCCGTCCCAAAAATCTGGATGTATTTAAATCCCTAATGAGCAAGCCAGAGGCGACAGTGGCAAGGAAAAACTCCCTCAGATGACACATGAGGAAGAAACCTTGAGAGGAACCAGGCTCAAAAGGGAACCCATCTTCTTCTGGGTGACACCAGATAGTGAGATTAGAAATCATTACTCTTCCTTAATCATGTACTATATAGACAGTCCTGAGGGTGTTGAAAAGATGTTCTTTATGAACATCAGGGTGTTTATGATTACAGCAGAAGTGTTTAGATACAATTCTACAGTGTCCAAGAAACAACCTTAGGCAGGAACCCTGGGTTCAGCCACAAGGTCACTCCAGAATCATCTGGCCAGTAAAGCACGCAGGGCAAATTTATCACAAAGGCATGCAGGTATTCCTCCCTTTTTGCTGAGCTGATCATAAGCAAAAAGTATTCGACACGTTCGAATTTCAGATCAGCATCCTGTAACCTGCAACAAGAAGTTGGGATCACAATTTGGTTCTTGGGGGAGTTTGGCAAATGGAGGTGTTTACCTCCTTAGCTCACAACACTGCTATGAGCCCATGTGCTGCCAACAAGATGTTATCCACTGTGATGTGGTTAGCCAAAATGGCTGCCACATATACGTTCAGCATAGATGGCAATTTGCCACTATACAGCAGTGCCCACAAAATGCATACATAGCCACATGCATAACTTTGCAGTTATCGAGCTGCTCACCGGTTCGAGGGGCCGAACCCACAGGTGCAGGTCGTCTGGCTGCGACAGACACCTGCTACACCGGTGGAGCGTCGTTAACATGATCCGCCTCCATACTTAACTCACAATGAGAATTCCACTAGGCCAAAAGCGTCGTCGCACGAGATACTTAGCAAAATGCTGCGTAGTCTCCATCTTCCATCTGCATCACCCCTGCGTGCCCCCAGGTCATCCACGCTGTTGCTTGCCCCGACATCTTTCCCACCGCATCTTCTTGCATCTTTCTAGAGAAGAGGAAGGGCTTCAGCCAGTGCTGACTCTCTCATAGAGGAGCACATAGGCGCTAGTCGACCTCATCTTTAACACGTCCGTCTCGGTGGTCAGAGTGACCCGCTGGTCATTGTAGGTCATCCACTGGTGACTGGAACTGGAACAATCACTCAGATAATGTCCTGGGAAAGGGACATGTAGTACATATGGATCACTATAAAGTGTTTTTGCTATGAATGAAAAAAAAAATGTGGATCACTATAAAATGTGTTTTCCTAATTAATTAATAAATCTTGAGGCTGTAGTTATAAGTGTGTGTATGTGTGCTTATATCTTACCACATAATGTTGTGCTTCCAACATGGCTGAGGACACTGATCAGTCGATACGTGTCAGCTGATCCACCCTAAAAACAACACACATCACAATACAGATCACATACAGATACAAAACTTGAGTCTACACACTACATCCTATTGCATCCTTCCCAGCTCTCTTTCCTATCTTTCTCACTGCATCTGTCATTGTGTCTCTCTGTCTCTCTCTCACCAGTTCATTTCTGTCTGTCTCTCTGGCCTCAGCTTTGCTGTTCTCTACATGAAGAAGGAAGGCACAAAGGAAAGATTAGCTCTTCTTTAACTAATATGGATGTGATTTATACTGGCTGTAAACATTAGATGACTCTCTTGGACTTGAGGCTCGGACTAGTTTTTTTGCTTGCGACGTACCTATTCCGGGCGTATCGGATTCAGGATGACAGTTTATCTGCAGCTCAGGTTTGATCTCCACTGGCATATGCAGCTTGACGACTGTGTAATATTCAGTCACTTTGAACCTGTTCAGCTGCAGAATCAGAAACCTGGAGAGAAAAGAAATTAAAAGTGACCTTCGAGCCAAAGAGCCACAGTCACTGGTGGCACACTTACAGCACTTGCAATTGACTGACCAGGTTCTTGCCTGTGATGGAAAAGTCAAAAAAGCTTAACCAGAAAATGTGCCTTGATTTAGAGTCAAATCCTTTTCTCGCTCAGATGCTCTTAGCCCCGAGTGTGACTACTGTGACTATGCGAACGTTACCATGAGGGAAAATGCACCAAACCAAAACACTGCATATGTGAAAATACCCTTATATAACACTCCTAGTGTGTGTGTGTGTGTGTGTGTGTGTGTGTGTGTGTGTGTGTGTGTGTGTGTGGTAGCCTTACCTGGGCAGAGTGTGGAACATCCACCTGGACTTGGCACATTCTCCTCCACACACCTTGCATTTGCTCTCTAACTCTGTGGGGTTCTACAGTATACACATTATTCATACACAGAGATGTCCGGGATAATATGATGTGACAGATATGAAAAAGAAACAGAAGCAGGCAGAGAGTTACTCACATTAACTATGTCATAGAGGCACTGGTCCACTGAGTTGTGCACCAGGGGCAGAGAGATGTGATTAAACACTTCCACTTTGTTCTGCTGGGATCCACAGCTGCAACACACAACATGCATCAACATCTAATCAACATCTGCATCACACACGAACACCAAACTCTTTACGTTACTTGTCATACCTAGAGCATGTTATAATGTTCCTCATCTTGAACTTGAAATTGGCCCTGACTGGGCATCTAGGGTCCACATCCTCTTGCCAACCCAGCCATCGCCCAGACTCCTCCATTTGGGTCAGACAGTGGCAGAGGAATTCATGGGCGTCCTATACACACACACACACACACACACACATACACACACACACACACACACACACACACACACAGCAGTAAAAATTAAATCATATCCAAAGCATTTTCTTTCTGCACGTTTTAATGTGTGTGTGTGTGTGTGTGTGTTTTCTGTGCTCACGTTCTGTTGACTGATGGTGAATTCTGGATTGATGTCTGTAGCTGATTCAATCAGGGCCAGGAGGAGAGAATCCTTGCTGATGCCACCTTGAACTTCAGAGCTCTTTCTCAACCTCGACAACTCTACAAAACATCTGCAAAGGATCCAGGAAAAACTTCCTCTGAAATTCTACCTTCAGTAATATTCCTCAGCTCAGCTCTTATCTCACATTTTCTTCCACCTTTCCTCCTTGCAAAGATTTAGATCAGTCAATAAGTTTAAGATAAGTCCAGAGTGCAGCGGCGCAGCTTTTTACCAGCACCTGAGACTATTTTACTTGTGCAAAATCTACACTCTAAAATCTTTACTGTCTCTGCATCAGAGAACAAAAAGGATCAAAATCCTATGTCTGTTTTATAAAGGCCTGAATACACTGACTCCCTGCTATCGTTCTGATCTCACACTCTTAGGTCATTTTCACACTTGTGAACACTGACGCCAGGTGTCGACATTTTGTACATTTTACTGCTGGTTCGTCATACGTTTTATTATTGATTTGGTCAATTAGTCATTGCAGCCATTGACCCAAGTACTTGGACTAAGTGTGAAAACACCATTAGATTCCTGTCTACTGCTATGCTCAATGTCTAACAGTTGTAGTCTTGAGTGAGTCTTTTCTGTTGTAGCACCTCACCTCTGGAGCAAACAGTCTCACAAAAACTCCATCTATAATATTCATCTGATTATCTATCTGCTTTCTCAAACCTTAATTTGATCCTTTTACCCTTTCATTAGTTCTTGTTAATTCATTTTTTATTATCCTAAATTTGTCTCCTAATGTAGTCCCTTTGCTAGTTAACAGTTTTAATGTTATCTGCTCCCTTAGGTATTGTAAAGAGTATGCCTATGTTCTTAAAAAATGCTGTATAAAAGTAGCATATCATTATAATTTATAAATGTACAGTAATGTATAGTCTTAGTACCTGAGGAATGTGTCCTCTAGTTTGTGGACAGAATTGTCCAGCAGGTAGGAGAGCTCTCCGCAAAAAGACTCAGCTGTGAACAGACACTGCAGACTTGCGTTAACGTAGCAGTTGTTTCCAAAATTAGGCAACCTGCAACAGATCCACCTGTTAGACACACAATCTGATCCACAAAAGCACACTCGGGCTGTGTAAACATACGTACACGTAGCACAGCGCTACTGCTAATGTTTCCTTTTTCTGTATAAATTTATAGGCCCATTAATATTCTAATGCATTTTCGTACCAAACTAATTATGCGTAAACTAATTCCAATCTGAATATTCTTTTTAAATTAAAAATGAGAGACAAACACACATCAATGTGTCATACCCGCCAGTGAGCTCTTGCTTGTCTGTGATGGGGGGCAGAGTCAGAGTCAGAGTCGTGCTGTTTATGTTTCCCTCAGATGGAGTCAGAATCGGGCTCTTCATGTTTCCCTCAGACGGAGTCGGAATCGGGCTCTTTACGTTTCCCTCAGACGGAGTTGGAATCGGGCTCTTTACGTTTCCCTCAGACGGAGTCAGAGTCGTGCCGTTTCTGTTTCCCTCAGGGATCATCTTTTTGGAACTGAAACAGTGAGGCATAGAGTTTATAGTGAACTATTTGTGTCTGTGCGTTGGCAGGTCTGGATATTAAAGAGTAAATTTGTACCACTGTATAAAAGAATGTAAATAAGCTTTTCTTTGCTCTGTTTTACTCATCTGTCTCTCACCTGAATGCATGTGGATCTCTCACCCTTTTCTTGTATTCCATGTAAGAAGAAAAGGCCAACTCCATCAGTACCTCCATCAACTTTGCCATTTCATCCTCCGACTTGAATAGGATCATTTCTTTCTTTTCCTCCTTCCTGTCTTGGCCACGCAGGGTCATCTCCTTCCTTTCCTCCTTTTCTTTCCTCATTGCAGTGGTCCCTGCTGAGCTTTGTAAATTTGTCCTCACATGGGCCTCTTTGACCTCTATGCGTTTCGTCCATGGGTGTTTTGAGATAGGACTCACAATGACCGGCTTTGTTTCGGATGTTTTCATATTAGGCCTATTTGAGGTCGTCTCCTTCCTTTGTGCAGTCTTCTTTTCTTGGCCATGCAGGGTTGTCGTCATCTTTTCCTCCTTTTCTTTCCTCATCGCAGTGGTCCTCACATGGGCCTCTTTGACCTCTAAGCGTTTCGTCCCTGGGAGTTTTGAGGTCGGCCTCACACTGACCTGCTTTGTTTCTGCTTTTTTCATATTAAGCCTATTTGAGGTCGTCTCCTTCCTTTCTGTAGGCTTCTTTTCTTGCCCATACTGTGTTGTCTTCTTCCTTTCCTCCTTCATTGCAGAGATCCTCATCGAGCTTGGTAAATTTATCTTCACACCAGCCTCTTTGCCCTGTATGCATTTTTTCCCTGGGAGTTTGGAGGCTGGCTTCACACTTACCTGCTTCCTTTCTGCACTTTTCTCATTGTGGCTAGTCGAGGTCTTCTTCTTTGTTTTTGAGAGTTGCCCTGGCATGGCCCCCGCTAATAGTTTTAGAAAGACATTTTGCAGAGTCTCTTTTGGAGTTTCTGAGCTGCTGAGGAGTAAACAGATGCTGTTTGTATTCACAGTAACTAGCAGTCAAATTCCATAGTATTTTTAAATACTGGATCTGAGCCTACAACAATCTGTCTCTAAGTACCTATAGTTCTCACAGTTTTCTGATGTCAACATGGAGCTGTATAGTTTTTGCTGTAACTTACCCTTCTGTAAATGATGCAGGTTGCACCTTGTTCTTCTTCTACACAAGAAGAAACACACAGACATCAGAAGGATGCTTATGAAAACACAATAAAAACATAAAATCCTTGTGCTACATTTCAGGTTAGTTATTTTTACTTGCACTCTCTGGCAGTTCTACTTCCTAATTTTGCCAGAGTGCATTTTCCTTCAGAATTACTTAGAAGTGATTCCCATGATTCCCTGCTCCTTTTCACCCATAAAACAAAAGGGATGAAAACTTTGGCACTACACTGAAAGTCAACAAGGTTAATCAAAGAAGCATTCAGACAATTCATGTACTTTACAAGTCTGATATTTCGTGTGAT
Source organism: Pangasianodon hypophthalmus (assembly GCF_027358585.1). Classification (NCBI taxonomy): domain Eukaryota; kingdom Metazoa; phylum Chordata; class Actinopteri; order Siluriformes; family Pangasiidae; genus Pangasianodon; species Pangasianodon hypophthalmus. Next base: position 7,413,217 of record NC_069713.1, read on the forward strand.
ATTTCAGTAACAAATAGTAAATGTGATGTTCGTGTGTGAATATTTTGGATAGATGTTCTTACCCTCCAGAAACACCATTTTGATGTTCTCCTTGCACCATCCTTCTTCTTCTCTGTGGATTTCTCACTAGTTCCAGGCGTCGCTGTTGGTGTTTTTGAGCCGCTGAGGAGTAAACAGATGCTGTTTGTCATCCCAGTCACTATCATTCCAATTTTATAGTATTTTTAAAATCTGGGCCCTGAGCCTACACAATCTCTCTCTGAATTCATTACCCATAATACCTGAGGTTTTGTTTGAGTTTGATCTCATTAAGGAGATGCACATGTCTGTAATGTAGCTTACCTTTCTGCAGGTGTCACAGGTACTGAAGGATGCACCTTGTTCTTCTACAGATAATAAAAGGAAACACACAGGCACAAGAGTGATGCTTATAAAAATACTATTTTTTTTTTATCAAGCTACAGTTAGTTTTCTTCCATTCTTTGGTAGTTTTTTTTTTTTCTTTTTTTCAACAACCCCCCTCCCCCCCAACATGGCAAATGTGATGTTTGTGTGTGAATATTTTGGATAAAAGATGTTCTTACCTTCCAGAAACACCATTTTGATGTTCTCCTTGCACCATCCTTCTTCTTCTCTGTGGATTTCTCACTAGTTCCAGGTGTCTCTGTTTGTGTTTTTGAGTCGCTGAGGAGTAAACAGATGCTGTTTGTCCTCCCAGTAACTATCACAATCTCTGTCTGAATTCATTACCCATAATACCTGAGGTTTTGTTTGAGTTTGATCTCATTAAGGACATGCACATGTCTGTAATGTAGCTTACCTTTCTGCAGGTGTCACAGGTACTGAAGGATGCACCTTGCTCTTCTACAGATAATAAAAGGAAACACACAGGCACAAGAGTGATGCTTAGAATAATACTCTTTTTTCATCATGCTACAGTTAGTTTTCTTCCAATCTTTGATAGTTTTCTTTTTTTCACCTCTGAAAAAAGATCTGTATTATGGCTTCCTTTAAAATGATGTATTAATGTTAGTATTTAGATAAGAAAAGAGAGCTATGTGTCCTAAAAGTGAAATTACATATAAGTATTTAATTTACAACAGACACTTATTGAAGTCAGTCTCAATTAGCATTTTATTGAGTGTTTAGTGCACTAAGTAGTGTCTATAACACCTTTATGTTGTACCCTACGTAGTGAACATATGAGGTAAATAGTAAGACATTTGGGATGCGACCTCAGTGTGTGAACTTTTCCTCTTGTGCACGAGCTGAAGGAAATGTAAAGCTGACATAAATATCAGCAACAAGAAAACATTACTCTGGGTAAATAAACCATTTAAAAACATTAAAGTCTAGGATAAAATGATGCTGTTGCCTCCACATGAGATTTCTGTTTGTCTGTGGAGGTGTACTGGGTTAATCAGTCTCGTCCATATCAGAATGCAGCTCAGTGTTTCATTTATTTCCAGCAGTTCACATTTCACTGCAGTATTAAAGCAATTCCACAGTCCTAATAATGACTATAATCATCACTACAGAATTAATAGCTGATGGAGCCCAAAGCTGAGATCAATTGAATATGATTTATATCTACGTTTATGTCTAAATATAGATTATTTACTATAAACATTGTCACAAAGCAGCTTTATACAAATCTGAAAATAAAGTGCATGGCTCTTCAGCCTGTTTGAATGTTTAATGCCATAATTTTTGTACTGAACATAAAATTCACCAACTTTCATGTAGGTTAGAAGACGTGTTTTTGAGATACTGAGACATTTCACTTTCAATAACGAACAGTAAATGTGACGTGTGAAAGTTTGTGGATTAAAGAATTTCTTACCCGCGACCAAAAACAGGGGCAGCAGAGCATTCTGAATTTTCACTGAGCTCCTTCACAATAAAAGAAAATGATTTATCTGAAGAAACAAAGTCTGAATTTGAAAAATGTCTCTTTGCTCCTGTTTCCTTTTTCTGCACTGAGGTAAAAATGTCGTCCAGGTGTTCTATAGAACGCGCGCGCTCAGGTGCCAGCCGTTGTGACGTCACAATAGCGGTGACTTCACCCACGCCGCTCAGTTAGCGCGAGCCCAGTTTTTAAGCGCAACGCAATTCTTGAGTTCATTAGTGTTTCCTTTCAACATGAGAGTATATATATATATATCTAGCCTTTGTGTGAAAATGCTCTTTGGCTTTTTCTTAGTTTTGGAAGTGTATCTGAAATTAGTGGGCAGCGCAAAGCCAAAAGATTGCAGATTAAAGACAGCCATATAGCCATATACACTCACCGGTCACTTTAATAGGAACACCTGCACACCTGATGCTCATGTGGCAGCAGCACAACGCAGACAATCATGCAGATACAAGAGCTTCAGTTAATGTTCACATCAAACATCAGAATGGGGGGACAAAATGTCATGACTTTATAAGCCTCTACTGTATATGTACACTCACTGTCCACTTTATTAGGAACACCTGTACACTTGCACATTCGTGCACTTATCTAATCAGCCAGTCATGTGGCAACAGCGCAATGCAAAAAAAATCAAGCAGATACAGGTCAAGAGCTTCAGTCAATGGTCACATCAAAAAATGTGATGTCTGTGATGTGAACCATGGCCTGGTTGTTGGTACCAGAAGGCTGATTTGAGTATTTCAGAAACTGCTGATCTCCAGGGAATTTCACACACAACAGTCTCAAGAGTTTACGCAGAATGGTGCCAAAAAAAAAACAAAAAAAACACAAAACCTAAAATCACTGAGTGAGCGACAGTTCTGTGGGTGGAAACACCTTGTTGATAAGAGAGATCAGAGGGAAATGATCAGATTAGTTTGAGCTGCCAGGAAAGATATAATAACTGAAATAATCACTCTTTACAACCGTGGCGAACAGAAAAGCATCTCAGCATGCACAAAACATTGAACCTTGAGATGGATGCGTTACAAGAGCAGAAGACCTCGCTGGGTTTCACTCCTGTCAGCCAATAACAGGAGTCTGAGGCTTTCATGGGCACAGACTCACCCAAACTGGAAAGTTGAAGCTTAGGGAAAAAAATCACAAATGGTCTTTTTCCAGTCTTCCACTGTCCAGTTTCAGTGAGTCTTTGCCCGTGATAGCCTCAGATTCATGTTCTTGGCGCACAGGAGTTGAAAGTCACTGAGATCACATATTTTTCCCCCCAATCTGATGTTTGATTTGCTGCATGATTTTATGCATTGCACCGCTGCTCACACATGATTGGCTGAATGGATAACTGCATAAATGAGGTGTACAGGTGTTCCTATTAAAGTGACAGGTGAGTGTATATATTAATTTATATTAGTCATACCCAAAGTAACTATACAACCAAAAAACACAAAAAAATATGTACGGCTAATATTCACTCACCAGCCACTTTAATAGGAACATCTGTACCCCTGTTCATTAATGCAGATACACGTCAAGAACTTCAGGTAATGTTCACATCAAACATCATAATGGGGGAAACGTGTAATCTCTGTGACTTTAACCGTGGCAAGGTTGTTGGTACAAGGTTGGTTTGAGTATTTCAGAAACTGCCGATTTCCTGGGATTTTCACACTTAACCAAGAAGGGTTTAACAAGAATGTTGTGTAAAAGCAGTTCTAGGGGGGTAAATGATGAGCGAGGTCAGAGGAGAATGGCCAGACTGATTCAAGCTGTCAAGAAGGTTACTGGCCAGCTGAAGATGGGAAAAACATCCTCTGTTCTTATTCCTAACTTCAGTTGTCCAGATTCAGTGAGCCAGTACCCACTGTAGCCTCAGATTCCTGTTATCGTCTGACAGGAAGGGATTCATTGCGGTCTTCTGCTGTTGTAGCCCATCCACGTCAAGGTTCAGCATTTTTACTCACCACGGTTGTATATTGTTATTGGTGTGCTTTCCGCCAATCATTCATAAATTCATTTTACGGTTTTGAAAATGAATCCCTGAGTCAGGAAAGCGGGGGGCGAGGGGGTGGTGGTCTTGTTCTCAGGGGTCTTATCTCTTCCAACCCTTGGAACACCCCTGGCTCAAACCAGTCTGTCCATTCTCCTCTGCCCTCTCTCATCAAGAAGGTGTTTCTGCCCCTATTAACTTTTTTTTTTCCATAATTGTATATATGACTATTTGAGTTTTAGACCTTGTGTGATGAAACAAGTTGAAACAATTTTAAAAAGTCAACATTTCCTCTTTTCTTAGAGTGAAAAAATAATTAATTTCTTATTTTAATGTGTGCCAAGAAAAACAACAAAAAATATTTTTTCCCCTTGCGTCCCTATTTTTCTTTTTGTTTCACAATGAAAGAACACTGTAGCAGCTTTCCATTAACCTGCTGGTATTGGTAATAGGAGTGAGCAAGTAGATGACGCGTAAAAATTAGAGTCTATGCAAACACATGTAAGATGCAAATAGTCTTTCTTTATTGTGCTTCAATGAATAAACATTGCTTCAATTAGCTTCCTGTGGTGTCATTTTGTTTTGTTCACAAAAAGTCCACACAAAACTCCATACCTTGTAGATACAGCATACTGTTCAACACGGTCCAACACATAATCCAAAAAGCCTGTTTAACATAATGAAGCACGACCTAAAACGGTCAAAAACTGTGTGCTTCCCCACTACCAATACACCTGTTGTCTCATTATCCAATTGCCCTGATGTACCATGGGTATTCTACCAGAGTGCCACCCAATGGACAAATATATAACTACAACAAAAAATGGCTTCAACACAGCGGCCCCTTAATTGCTTATGGCAGGAAGACATAATGATTACAAACTCAATAATAATAATAATAATAATAATAATGATAATAATAATAATTAAGCCATAACGAACACTGCATCTTTGGACAGGAAGCAGTAAATTTAATTTCTAAATACCCCAACTTAGTCTGCTTCTAACAGAAGACAAATCTTATTAATTGGACGTTCTACGACACTACTTTTGGTTTGTACCTTTACTGAACGTACTAAACCTTTGTTGTCTGAGTAGGTCTCCAAAACTCTTCCAAGTATCCATGAGTCTCGTGGTGCTGAAGGATCAACAATGACTACAATGTCTCCAGAAGTGAAGTTTCTACGTTCTTTGTTCCACTTCTGTCAATTTTGCAACAAGGGTAATTATTCTCGTACCCATCTTTTCCAAAAAAGATCGGAAATGTATTGCACTTGTTTCCATCTCCTTTTGGCATACAGGTCAGATCTTTCAAATAAACCAGGTGGCAATGCAGGATTCCCTCTCCTAAGCAGGATGTGATTTGGAGTGAGAGCTTCTAGATCACTAGGGTCACTGGATAGTTTGGAAATAGGACGGTCATTCAAAATGGCTTTTGCTTCGCACAAGATTGTTTGCAATGCTTCATCGTCCAGTGTTTGTTGTCGAAGAACTGAACAAAGAATTTGTCTCACCATTCGAATTATACGCTCCCATATCCCTCCATAATGGGAGCCTGTGGGGGGATTGAAGCACCATTGAACTTCCTTATGAAGTAAGGCTCTCTGAATCTTCTTGTTGTCCAATGCTGAGAGAGCATCCTTTAACTCCCGCTCAGCACCAATAAAATTAGTTCCATTATCCGACCTCATAAAAGAAACTTGTCCACGACGACAAACAAACCTGCGCAAGGCATTTATGCATGAGTCCGTATCTAATGAATACGCCATTTCCAAATGGACTGCTCTGCTTGGGAAACAAGTAAATATCACTCCATAGCGTTTTACTTTACTCCTGGCTCTTTTTACTTCAATGGGCCCAAAAAAAGTCCACTCCTACATTGGTAAAAGGAGGTAGGTCAGGGGTGATCCCTTCCAATGGAAGGTCTGCCATTTTTTGTTCACCCAATTTTCCTTTATAACATCTACAGATGACACACTTGGAGATAATTTTTCTTGCCACAGAATTAGCATTTGTAATCCAATACTTGTACCCGGATTTTGGAAAGCATTAGGTTTCTGCCACCGTGACCTAACTGCTCATGGATGTCTCGAAGTATGAGATATGAAACATGCTGATCCTTAGACAACAAGATGGGATGCTTAGTTTCAATGTGTCTTGCTGATTTACCAAGTCTTCCTCCCACCAATAACAATCCATTATGTAATACAGGATCCAAACTGTATACAGTACCATTTATCTTTACTCTATCACTTCCATCCTTGAGCTCTGCAATTTCGTTTTGAAATTGTTCCTGTTGACTAAAACGAAGGATACCAATCTCAGCCTTGGACAGAAACTTCACTTCTGGAGACATTGTAGTCATTGTTGATCCTTCAGCACCACGAGACTCATGGATACTTGGAAGAGTTTTGGAGACCCACTCAGACAACAAAGGTTTAGTACGTTCAGTAAAGGTACAAACCAAAAGTAGTGTCGTAGAACGTCCAATTAATAAGATTTGTCTTCTGTTAGAAGCAGACTAAGTTGGGGTATTTAGAAATTAAATTTACTGCTTCCTGTCCAAAGATGCAGTGTTAGTTATGGCTTCATTATTATTATTATTATTATTAATATTATTATTATTATTAGTAGTAGTAGTATTATTGAGTTTGTAATCGTTATGTCTTCCTGCCATAAGCAATTAAGGGGCCGGTGTGTTGAAGCCATTTTTTGTTGTAGTTATATATTTGTCCATTGGGTGGCACTCTGGTAGAATACCCATGGTACATCAGGGCAATTGGATAATGAGACAACAGGTGTGTGTATTGGTAGTGGGGAAGCACACAGTTTTTGACTTCATGTAGCAGCTTTCCATTAAACTGCATTAAAAAAAAAGTAGATGACGCGTAAAAATTAGAGTCTATGCAAACACATGTAAGATCCAAATAGTCTCTTTCTTTATTGTGCTTCAATGAATAAACATTGCTTCAATTAGCTTCCTGTGGTGTCATTTTGTTTTGTTCACAAAAAATCCACACAAAACCCCATACCTTGTAGATACAGCATACTGTTCAACACGGTCCAACACATAGTCCAAAAAGCCTTTAACATAATGAAGCACGACCTAAAACGGTCAAAAACTGTTTGCTTCCCCACTAACAATACACACACCTGTTGTCTCTTCTTCTTTTTGGTTTTTTTTTTTAATTTTTTTATTTTTTTTTTTTAACGGTGGCTGGCAACCAGCGTAATAGGTGCATTACCGCCACCTTCTGCTCCGGAGTGTGGAACAGACAGACATTTATATTCTATTTATCAGCCCCGTCTCCCTAATACAATCAAAGAAAACTTTACTATTAATTTCACTTGACCATTTTATTAAAACCTTAAAATTTAGTTTTTGAATTCCATTTTTCTTTATTTCTTCTATCATATTGTTCCTTTCTTGTTCATACTTAATACATTCAAGAATCACATGAGGTATTGTTTCTTCAACATGACATTGTTCACATAATCCGTTTGGATGTTTCCCTATAATTTTAAGTGTGCTATTTAAATTTGAATGACCTAACATTATTCTATTATAAATAACCTCTTCTTTCCTTGATTTACCTATACATTTTATCTTCTGACCTACTTTATTAATTAAGCTGTAAAAAAATCTTCCCTTTTCCCATTATTCCACTTTACTTGCCAATCTTCAATCACTTTACTCCAAATTAAAACCTTAATCTCTCACTTACTTAACGGAACTTCAATCTCTACGATTTCTCTCTGCAATGCTTGTTTCGCTAATTTATCCACTTCTTCATTTTCCTTTATTCCTATGTGTGCAGGAACCCATATAAAACTGACTGAAATATTATTTTGAACAATTCTTGAGTGTATTTGTAAAATACTAAAGAGAATATCTTGGTGGCTAGATTTAAAAGATCTCAAACTCTTTAAGACTGATACTGAGTCAGAACAAATTAAAACATTCACAGGTTTATGTTCCTCTGCCCACTGCAATGCCAAAAGAATTGCTACCATTTCTGCAGTATAGACTGCCAAATGATTTGAAGTTCGCTTTATTCCCTTGATTCCACTGCCTGGAACTAAAAAAGCAGCCCCAGTTGTTTGACGCTCTGGGTCTTTTGATCCATCTGTATATATTTGTATATACTGGGTATACTGGTTTCTAACATATACTGAAAATGCAGATGACAGGTCTACTTCTCTTTCTGCTTTTTTGACTTCCAACATATACAAATCTATTTGAGGTGTCACATAAACCCATGGTTCATATTCCAGAATTAAAACTGTTGGGCATATCTTGATACTATTTACCTGCATTTCTTCTACATATATTTTACTCCTCCACCCAAAACTTATTCTACACCTTTTGTTTTGTTCCCAGCACTTCTGTAAGACCATTTTCGTAGGATGTTCTTCTTTATGCCCCTGGAGGTTAGCCCAGTAGTTGATCATTAATTGTTTCCTTCTAATTTCTAGTGGCATCTCTCCTAACAAGACTTGTAAAGCTGGAATGGATGTCGTCTTTACTGCTCCACAACACTGTATCATAGCTTGAGCTTGTATTTTATTGAGTTTTTCCAACAAGTTTTTTGATGCTGAATCATATACCACACTACCATAATCAAATACAGACCGGATCAGTGCTACATAAATAGTTTTTAATGAAGAAAAACTTTCCCCCCATTCCACTCCACTTAGACATCTCATGACATTTAACACCTTCTGACATTTCTCAACCATTTTGTTTATGTTCAGCCCATGTAAGTTTCGTATCAAAAAAACACCTAAAAATTTAAAACTCTTCACCCTCTCCAACGATCTCTCATACATCTTCAAACTCACTTCTGGGACAACCCTCTTCCTAGAAAAAATTACGGTCTTAGTTTTCTCCACTCAGAATTTAAATCCCCAATCATATGCCCATTCTTCTACCTTTCTAATTGCTTCTTGCATCTTCCTATTACCATATAAAATATTCCTTCCCCTTTTCCAGAGTGCCCCCGTCATCTGCACACCTGTTGTCTCATTATCCAATTGCCCTGATGTACCATGGGTATTCTACCAGAGTGCCACCCAATGGACAAATATATAACTACAGTTCTCACCGTTCTGTTCTCTCTTTCTTACATTTCGGTGTAGGTTCATGCATGCAGGAAATGCACAAATAAGCACATACAGATGTGGACAAATTTTTTGGTACCCTTACAGTTCTTTGAAACAATGATTCATTGCTCCTGAAAAGTGATTAAACCAAAAGCAATGGTTTCATATATACCTGCCTGCCCATATAGTATGTGATAGATTAAACCAATAAAATCGTGAAGAGAAATGACTCATTGTTTATTTTTACCAAGATAATCTAAAACAGCCTGGACAGATTTCTTGGTACCCCTAAAAAAGATTACAAATCATTGCATTCTAATCATGTTTCAAACTAATTGTTTAACCTTAATTAGTGTCTTCATGTGACATTTGTCAAAATACAATACGCCACTGTGGCAATACCACAAATATGACAAAGCATTTAAAAGCAAAACGCACTACAGAGCACGACGAAGTAGAGCTGAGGCGAGCAGAGGAGGTAACACAGACACGACCCCCATCTTCTGGCTTGAGGCAGAGCTCTTTAGCAGAATCCTTTCAGAGAGGTGGACATTATCCAGGTACCAAGTGGTGATTAGATTATTTGAATACAAAAAGTCGAGTCATATGTATCATAGCTATACTCTGTACAATACAAATTGTTTCAGATATGAAGATATTACAGTATTTCATGTGGAGCAGAATATTACACTGCATATAAGTATTTAAACTGGACATTTTGTTTTAAACAGTAGGATTTTTATTAAAACCTTTTATACATTTTTTCATCAGCCTATATCTATTTCTGTTACCTGATATCTGGTGGATATTCTTAATGAAATCATTTATATATTATTTATAGAATTTCAAAACATGTTTATTAAATAAATTACATACTTTAAGTGTCAAGTAATACCTGGGAGGGATTTACTATCATTATGAGTTGTTAATGCCTGTAACACAGCTTTAAGAACATAACATATGTATTATATTTTATAGATGACTCTCAGAGAGCATCAGAAATTACAAGAAGCATAGGAGAGATGTAAGGGACCTCCAACCAATCTCAGTTGTAGAAGACAGAGGATTTATTGCTCTTGTGTTATTTGTTATACAAGTTGCTATTTGATTAATAGTGTTCAGTATTTTTTAATAAATGTATCAAAAAAGAACTCATGTCTATTGCAGTTTATTTAATATTAATAATGATGGCTCAAAAGACACTCTAAAATCACTTAGATAAAAATATTTCATAGAGGTATCGGTATGAATATCGGCGCTACTTGTCTTGAAAGTACTTGGTATCGGATCGAAAAGAAAATAAGTGGTATCGCCCATCCCTAGAGAGAAATGTCTGACTGTCATTGTACCTTCAGTCTTTTGTTTATAAAAAAAAAAAAAAAAAAGAAAGAAAAAAAAAGCGCGCCTGAAAGGGGGCTGCTCTTCTCGGCGTTGATGCAGAATATGGCACCGCATCCACCACAAAAACACTTATTAACCTAAAGAAACCTTTCAATACGTGCTGCCAAGAATACAGCTACTTGTTAAATACAACTAACGTTAGCGATAGTTAAATCGTTATATCGTTAAAACTGGCCAAGCCTTACACAAACTTGCTAGATAACTAGTTAGCCCGAGTAGGTTATTAGCTAGCATGCCGGGGCAGCCATCTAGTTAGCCTGAATGCTAGCTGGCATGATAACAAAATGAGGTTCGCATGAACGATAACAGAAGACGAACACGACCCACAAATATATATATAAAAATTACAGACTAACAGTAATTAAAATACATTTCCGCTGCGTCATGCTAGAAAACTCGGTGTTGTTAAGGCTAACTCGCCCGTCATGAATGAGGAGTAATACACACAGTGTTAGCAGGTGGCTACAATAATAAACACACTTCATACATCTTATAATAAACTACATAGGTAAAGTTCGTCACGACAAACTTTGGTGTTGGCTTGACAAAGCCAGTCTGAAAGTTTAAAATAGTTGTCAGTTTGACATCTGAGGGTAATGTGCAGTTTTAAGAAAGAGACAGAGAGATAGTGTGCCAATAATTGTGGAGTTGATTAGATAGATAGATAGATAGAGTTGTACCATCTCATCTGTAAGTTGTACCTACCTACACAAATAAAATACAACCATATAAATCAAGAAAACAATTATTGACATAATATATAAACATTCCTGCTGTGTTTAACACTGAGATGCTCGCTGAAGACAGCCACTGACAGAAAACTTGACATTTTTTTTGTCTTTCTCACCATTCTGTGTCCGGCTCCCCACAACTGGACAGATGAAGATTCTCCTCACATAACTGCTGCTCGCTGTTTTTGCCTTGTTTGTTTTTCGCACCATTCTGTGTAAACTCTAGAGACTGTTGCGCATGAAAATCCCAGGAGATTACAAGTTTCTGAAATATTCAAACCAGCCCGTTTTTTCCTCCCATTTTGATCACTGACGTCAACATTATCTAAATTGATGTGAACATTAATTGACCTGCAGGAAATTATACACTGCGCTACTGTCACATGATTGGCTGATTGAATGAAGGTGCATGTGTACAGTTGTTCCTAATAAAGTGGCCAATAAGTGTAGAAATATTTTGTCTTTTGTATTGTACAGTATAGTAGAGCTTTTAGCTGGATGAAAGCTGCGAATGCTAGTTACAGACCAAACTAGGATTATGAGTTCGTGTGCAATATACCATCATTACCTACGTAATGCGCCTGCTCCAAAGTCAGACTGGAAAAAACTATTAAGGATCATATAGGACTAAAAACAGACCCAAAGAAAACACATACTGTAAGATCCAATTTATTTTTGCTGATCTTCAAGCTGGACATTGTCCAACTTAAGGAATCAATTGGCAGTAGATCACTTGCTATGAGCATCTCAAAACTGCCAAGGGTGGTGCTTAACATCCAGATAGCGGGACTGTGGACGCATTCCGTCCCAAAAATCTGGATGTATTTAAATCCCTAATGAGCAAGCCAGAGGCGACAGTGGCAAGGAAAAACTCCCTCAGATGACACATGAGGAAGAAACCTTGAGAGGAACCAGGCTCAAAAGGGAACCCATCCTCTTCTGGGTGACACCAGATAGTGAGATTAGAAATCATTACTCTTCCTTAATCATGTACTATATAGACAGTCCTGAGGGTGTTGAAAAGATGTTCTTTATGAACATCAGGGTGTTTATGATTACAGCAGAAGTGTTTAGATACAATTCTACAGTGTCCAAGAAACAACCTTAGGCAGGAACCCTGGGTTCAGCCACAAGGTCACTCCAGAATCATCTGGCCAGTAAAGCACGCAGGGCGAATTTATCACAAAGGCATGCAGGTATTCCTCCCTTTTTGCTGAGCTGATCATAAGCAAAAAGTATTCGACACGTTCGAATTTCAGATCAGCATCCTGTAACCTGCAACAAGAAGTTGGGATCACAATTTGGTTCTTGGGGGAGTTTGGCAAATGGAGGTGTTTACCTCCTTAGCTCACAACACTGCTATGAGCCCATGTGCTGCCAACAAGATGTTCTCCACTGTGATGTGGTTAGCCAAAATGGCCGCCACATATACGTTCAGCATAGATGGCAATTTGCCACTATACAGCAGTGCCCACAAAATGCATACATAGCCACATGCATAACTTTGCAGTTATCGAGCTGCTCACCGGTTCGAGGGGCCGAACCCACAGGTGCAGGTCGTCTGGCTGCGACAGACACCTGCTACACCGGTGGAGCGTCGTTAACATGATCCGCCTCCATACTTAACTCACAATGAGAATTCCACTAGGCCAAAAGCGTCGTCGCAAGAGATACTTAGCAAAATCCCGCGTAGGCTCCATCTTCCATCTGCATCACCCCTGCGTGCCCCCAAGCCATCCACGCTGTCGCTTGCCCCGACATCTTTCCCACCGCATCTTCTTGCATCTTTCTAGAGAAGAGGAAGGGCTTCAGCCAGTGCTGACTCTCTCATAGAGGAGCACATAGGCGCTAGTCGACCTCATCTTTAACACGTCCGTCTCGGTGGTCAGAGTGACCCGCTGGTCATTGTAGGTCATCCACTGGTGACTGGAACTGGAACAATCACTCAGATAATGTCCTGGGAAAGGGACATGTAGTACATATGGATCACTATAAAGTGTGTTTGCTATGAATGAAAAAAAAAATGTGGATCACTATAAAATGTGTTTTCCTAATTAATTAATAAATCTTGAGGCTGTAGTTATAAGTGTGTGTATGTGTGCTTATATCTTACCACATAATGTTGTGCTTCCAACATGGCTGAGGACACTGATCAGTCGATACGTGGCAGCTGATCCACCCTAAAAACAACACACATCACAATACAGATCACATACAGATACAAAACTTGAGTCTACACACTACATCCTATTGCATCCTTCCCAGCTCTCTTTCCTATCTTTCTCACTGCATCTGTCATTGTGTCTCTCTGTCTCTCTCTCACCAGTTCATTTCTGTCTGTCTCTCTGGCCTCAGCTTTGCTGTTCTCTACATGAAGAAGGAAGGCACAAAGGAAAGATTAGCTCTTCTTTAACTAATATGGATGTGATTTATACTGGCTGTAAACATTAGATGACTCTCTTGGACTTGAGGCTCGGACTAGTTTTTTTGCTTGCGACGTACCTATTCCGGGCGTATCGGATTCAGGATGGCAGTTTATCTGCAGCTCAGGTTTGATCTCCACTGGCATATGCAGCTTGACGACTGTGTAATATTCAGTCACTTTGAACCTGTTCAGCTGCAGAATCAGAAACCTGGAGAGAAAAGAAATTAAAAGTGACCTTCGAGCCAAAGAGCCACAGTCACTGGTGGCACACTTACAGCACTTGCAATTGACTGACCAGGTTCTTGCCTGTGATGGAAAAGTCAAAAAAGCTTAACCAGAAAATGTGCCTTGATTTAGAGTCAAATCCTTTTCTCGCTCAGATGCTCTTAGCCCCGAGTGTGACTACTGTGACTATGCGAACGTTACCATGAGGGAAAATGCACCAAACCAAAACACTGCATATGTGAAAATACCCTTATATAACACTCCTAGTGTGTGTGTGTGTGTGTGTGTGTGTGTGTGTGTGGTAGCCTTACCTGGGCAGAGTGTGGAACATCCACCTGGACTTGGCACATTCTCCTCCACACACCTTGCATTTGCTCTCTAACTCTGTGGGGTTCTACAGTATACACATTATTCACACTCAGAGATGTCCGGGATAATATGATGTGACAGATATGAAAAAGAAACAGAAGCAGGCTGAGAGTTACTCACATTAACTATGTCATAGAGGCACTCGTCCACTGAGTTGTGCACCAGGGGCAGAGAGATGTGATTAAACACTTCCACTTTGTTCTGCTGGGATCCACAGCTGCAACACACAACATGCATCAACATCTAATCAACATCTGCATCACATACAAACTCCAAACTCTTTACGTTACTTGTTATACCTGGAGCATGTTATAATGTTCCTCATCTTGAACTTGAAATTGGCCCTGACTGGGCATCTAGGGTCCACATCCTCTTGCCAACCCAGCCATCGCCCAGACTCCTCCATTTGGGTCAGACAGTGGCAGAGGAATTCATGGGCGTCCTATACACACACACACACAGCAGTAAAAATTAAATCATATCCAAAGCATTTTCTTTCTGCATGTTTTAATGTGTGTGTGTGTGTGTGTTTTTTGAGCTCACGTTCTGTTGACTGATGGTGAATTCTGGATTGATGTCTGTAGCTGATTCAATCAGGGCCAGGAGGAGAGAATCCTTGCTGATGCCACCTTGAACTTCAGAGCTCTTTCTCAACCTCGACAACTCCACAAAACATCTGCAAAGGATCCAGGAAAAACTTCCTCTGAAATTCTACCTTCAGTAATATTCCTCAGCTCAGCTCTTATCTCACATTTTCTTCCACCTTTCCTCCTTGCAAAGATTTAGATCAGTCAATAAGTTTAAGATAAGTCCAGAGTGCAGCGGCGCAGCTTTTTACCAGCACCTGAGACTATTTTACTTGTGCAAAATCTACACTCTAAAATCTTTACTGTCTCTGCATCAGAGAACAAAAAAGATCAAAATCCTATGTCTGTTTTATAAAGGCCTGAATACACTGACTCCCTGCTATCGTTCTGATCTCACACTCTTAGGTCATTTTCACACTTGTGAACACTGACGCCACGTGTCGACATTCTGTACATTTTACTGCTGGTTCGTCATACGTTTTATTATTGATTTGGTCAATTAGTCATTGCAGCCATTGACCCAAGTACTTGGACTAACTGTGAAAACACCATTAGATTCCTGTCTACTGCTATGCTCAATGTATAACAGTTGTAGTCCTGAGTGAGTCTTTTCTGTTGTAGCACCTCACCTCTGGAGCAAACAGTCTCACAATAACTCCATCTATAATATTCATCTGATTATCTATCTGCTTTCTCAAACCTTAATTTGATCCTTTTACCTTTTCATTAATTCTTGTTAATTCATTTTTTATTATCCTAAATTTGTCTCCTAATGTAGTCCCTTTGCTAGTTAACAGTTTTAATGTTATCTGCTCCCTTAGGTATTGTAAAGAGTATGCCTATGTTCTTAAAAAATGCTGTATAAAAGTAGCATATCATTATAATTTATAAATGTACAGTAATGTATAGTCTTAGAACCTGAGGAATGTGTCCTCTAGTTTGTGGACAGAATTGTCCAGCAGGTAGGAGAGCTCTCCGCAAAAAGACTCAGCTGTGAACAGACACTGCAGACTTGCGTTAACGTAGCAGTTGTTTCCAAAATTAGGCAACCTGCAACAGATCCACCTGTTAGACACACATTGTGATTTACAAAAGCACACTCGGGCTGTGTAAACATACGTACATGTAGCACAGCGCTACTGCTAATGTTCCTATAAATTTATAGGCTCATTAATATTCTAATGCATTCTGTTACCAAATATTAGTAAGCATAACTAATTATGCTTAAACTAATTCCAATCTGAATATTCTTTTTAAATTAAAAATGAGAGACAAACACACATCAATGTGTCATACCCGCCAGTGAGCTCTTGCTTGTCTGTGATGGGGGGCAGAGTCAGAGTCAGAGTCGTGCTCTTCATGTTTCCCTCAGACGGAGTCGGAATCGGGCTCTTCATGTTTCCCTCAGACGGAGTCGGAATCGGGCTCTTCATGTTTCCCTCAGACGGAGTCGGAATCGGGCTCTTTACGTTTCCCTCAGACGGAGTCGGAATCGGGCTCTTCATGTTTCCCTCAGACGGAGTTGGAATCGGGCTCTTTACGTTTCCCTCAGACGGAGTCAGAGTCGTGCCGTTTCTGTTTCCCTCAGGGATCATCTTTTTGGAACTGAAACAGTGAGGCATAGAGTTTATAGTGAACTATTTGTGTCTGTGCGTTGGCAGGTCTGGATATTAAAGAGTAAATTTGTACCACTGTATAAAAGAATGTAAATAAGCTTTTCTTTGCTCTGTTTTACTCGTCTGTCTCTCACCTGAATGCATGTGGATCTCTCACCCTTTTCTTGTATTCCATGTAAGAAGAAAAGGCCAACTCCATCAGTACCTCCATCAACTTTGCCATTTCATCCTCCGACTTGAATAGGATCATTTCTTTCTTTTCCTCCTTCCTGTCTTGGCCACGCAGGGTCATCTCCTTCCTTTCCTCCTTTTCTTTCCTCATTGCAGTGGTCCCCGCTGAGCTTTGTAAATTTGTCCTCACATGGGCCTCTTTGACCTCTACGCGTTTTGTCCATGGGTGTTTTGAGATAGGACTCACAATGACCGGCTTTGTTTGGGATGTTTTCATATTAGGCCTATTTGAGGTCGTCTCCTTCCTTTCTGCAGTCTTCTTTTCTTGGCCATGCAGGGTTGTCGTCCTCTTTTCCTCCTTTTCTTTCCTCATCGCAGTGGTCCTCACATGGGCCTCTTTGACCTCTAAGCGTTTCGTCCCTGGGAGTTTTGAGGTCGGCCTCACACTGACCTGCTTTGTTTCTGCTTTTTTCATATTAAGCCTATTTGAGGTCGTCTCCTTCCTTTCTGTAGGCTTCTTTTCTTGCCCATACTGTGTTGTCTTCTTCCTTTCCTCCTTCATTGCAGAGATCCTCATCGAGCTTGGTAAATTTATCTTCACACCGGCCTCTTTGCCCTGTATGCATTTTTTCCCTGGGAGTTTGGAGGCTGGCTTCACACTTACCTGCTTCCTTTCTGCACTTTTCTCATTGTGGCTAGTCGAGGTCTTCTTCTTTGTTTTTGAGAGTTGCCCTGGCATGGCCCCCGCTAATAGTTTTAGAAAGACATTTTGCAGAGTCTCTTTTGGAGTTTCTGAGCTGCTGAGGAGTAAACAGATGCTGTTTGTATTCACAGTAACTAGCAGTCAAATTCCATAGTATTTTTAAATACTGGATCTGAGCCTACAACAATCTGTCTCTAAATACCTATAGTTCTCACAGTTTTCTGACGTCAACATGGAGCTGTATAGTTTTTGCTGTAACTTACCCTTCTGTAAATGATGCAGGTTGCACCTTGTTCTTCTTCTACACAAGAAGAAACACACAGACATCAGAAGGATGCTTATGAAAACACAATAAAAACATAAAATCCTTGTGCTACATTTCAGGTTAGTTATTTTTACTTGCACTCTCTGGCAGTTCTACTTCCTAATTTTGCCAGAGTGCATTTTCCTTCAGAATTACTGAAGTGATTCCCATGATTCCCTGCTCCTTTTCACCCATAAAACAAAAGGGATGAAAACTTTGGCACTACACTGAAAGTCAACAAGGTTAATCAAAGAAGCATTCAGAAAATTCATGTACTTTACAAGTCTGATATTTCGTGTGATATTTCAGTAACAAATAGTAAATGTGATGTTCGTGTGTGAATATTTTGGATAAAAGATGTTCTTACCCTCCAGAAACACCATTTTGATGTTCTCCTAGCACCATCCTTCTTCTTCTCTGTGGATTTCTCACTAGTTCCAGGCGTCTCTGTTGGTGTTTTTGAGCTGCTGAGGAGTAAACAGATGCTGTTTGTCATCCCAGTCACTATCATTCCAATTTTATAGTATTTTTAAAATCTGGGCCCTGAGCCTACACAATCTCTCTCTGAATTCATTACCCATAATACCTGAGGTTTTGTTTGAGTTTGATCTCATTAAGGAGATGCACATGTCTGTAATGTAGCTTACCTTTCTGCAGGTGTCACAGGTACTGAAGGATGCACCTTGTTCTTCTACAGATAATAAAAGGAAACACACAGGCACAAGAGTGATGCTTATAAAAATACTATTTTTTTTATCAAGCTACAGTTAGTTTTCTTCCATTCTTTGGTAGTTTTTTTTTTTCTTTTTTTCAACAACCCCCTCCCCCCCAACATGGCAAATATGATGTTTGTGTGTGAATATTTTGGATAAAAGATGTTCTTACCCTCCAGAAACACCATTTTGATGTTCTCCTTGCACCATCCTTCTTCTTCTCTGTGGATTTCTCACTAGTTCCAGGCGTCTCTGTTTGTGTTTTTGAGTCGCTGAGGAGTAAACAGATGCTGTTTGTCCTCCCAGTAACTATCACAATCTCTCTCTGAATTCATTACCCATAATACCTGAGGTTTTGTTTGAGTTTGATCTCATTAAGGAGATGCACATGTCTGTAATGTAGCTTACCTTTCTGCAGGTGTCACAGGTACTGAAGGATGCACCTTGCTCTTCTACAGATAATAAAAGGAAACACACAGGCACAAGAGTGATGCTTAGAATAATACTCTTTTTTCATCATGCTACAGTTAGTTTTCTTCCAATCTTTGATAGTTTTCTTTTTTTCACCTCTGTCGAACAAAAAAGATCTGTATTATGGCTTCCTTTAAAATGATGTATTAATGTTAGTATTTAGATAAAAAAGAGAGCTATGTGTCCTAAAAGTGAAATTACATATAAATAGTTAATTTACAACAGACACTTATTGAAGTCAGTCTCAATTAGCATTTTATTGAGTGTTTAGTGCACTAAGTAGTGTCTATAACACCTTTATGTTGTACCCTACGTAGTGAACATATGAGGTAAATAGTAAGACATTTGGGATGCGACCTCAGTGTGTGAACTTTTCCTCTTGTGCACGAGCTGAAGGAAATGTAAAGCTGACATAAATATCAGCGACAAGAAAACATTACTCTGGCTAAGTAAACCATTTAAAACATTAAAGTCTAGGATAAAATGATGCTGTTGCCTCCACATGAGATTTCTGTTTGTCTGTGGAGGTGTACTGGGTTAATCAGTCTCGTCCATATCAGAATGCAGCTCAGTGTTTCATTTATTTCCAGCAGTTCACATTTCACTGCAGTATTAAAGCAATTCCACAGCCCTAATAATGACTATAATCATCACTACAGAATTAATAGCTGATGGAGCCCAAAGCTGAGATCAATTCAGTATGATCAGTAGATTTATATCTACATTTATGTCTAAATATAGATTATTTACTATAAACATTGTCACAAAGCAGCTTTACACAAATCTGAAAATAAAGTGCATGGCTCTTCAGCCTGTTTGAATGTTTAATGCCATAATTTTTGTACTGAACATAAAATTCACCTCCTTTCATGTAGATTAGAAGACGTGTTTTTGAGATGCTGAGACATTTCACTTTCAATAACGAACAGTAAATGTGACGTGTGAAAGTTTGTGGATTAAAGAATTTCTTACCTGCGACCAAAAACAGGGGCAGCAGAGCATTCTGATTTTTCACTGAACTCCTTCACAATAAAAGAAAATGATTTATCTGAGGAAACAAAGTCTGAATGTGAAAAATGTCTCTTTGCTCCTGTTTCCTTTTTCTGCACTGAGGTAAAAATGTCGTCCAGGTGTTCTATAGAACGCGCGCGCTCAGGTGCCAGCCGTTGTGACGTCACAATAGCGGTGACTTCACCCACGCCGCTCAGTTAGCGCGAGCCCAGTTTTTAAGCGCAACGCGATTCTTGAGTTCATTAGTGTTTCCTTTCAACATGAGAATATATATATATATATCTAGCCTTTGTGTGAAAATGCTCTTTGGCTTTTTCTTAGTTTTGGAAGTGTATCTGAAATTAGTGGGCAGCGCAAAGCCAAAAGATTGCAGATTAAAGACAGCCATATAGCCATATACACTCACCGGTCACTTTAATAGGAACACCTGCACACCTGATGCTCATGTGGCAGCAGCACAACGCAGACAATCATGCAGATACAAGAGCTTCAGTTAATGTTCACATCAAACATCAGAATGGGGGGAAAAAATGTCATGACTTTATAAGCCTCTACTGTATATGTACACTCACTGTCCACTTTATTAGGAACACCTGTACACTTGCACATTCGTGCAGTTATCTAATCAGCCAGTCATGTGGCAACAGCGCAATGCAAAAAAAATTAAGCAGATGCAGGTCAAGAGCTTCAGTCAATGGTCACATCAAAAAATGTGATCTCTGTGACGTGAACCATGGCCTGGTTGTTGGTACCAGAAGGGCTGATTTGAGTATTTCAGAAACTGCTGATCTCCAGGGAATTTCACACACAACAGTCTCAAGAGTTTACACAGAATGGTGCCAAAAAAAAAAAAAAACTAAAATCACTGATTGAGCGACAGTTCTGTGGGTGGAAACACCTTGTCGATAAGAGAGGTCAGAGGAAAATGACCAGATTGGTTTGAGCTGCCAGGAAGGATGTAAAAACTCAAATAATCACTCTTTACAACCGTGGCGAACAGAAAAGCATCTCAGCATGCACAAAACATTGAACCTTGAGATGGATGCGTTACAAGAGCAGAAGACCACGTTGGGTTTCACTCCTGTCAGCCAATAACAGGAGTCTGAGGCTATCATGGGCACAGACTCACCCAAACTGGAAAGTTGAAGCTTAGGGAAAAAAAAAATCACGAATGGTCTTTTTCCAGTCTTCCACTGTCCAGTTTCAGTGAGTCTTTGCCCGTGACAGCCTCAGATTCATGTTCTTGGCTCACAGGAGTTGAAAGTCACTGAGATCACATTTTTTCCCCCCAAATCTGATGTTTGATTTGAGCATGAACTGAAGCTCTTGACCTGTAGCTGGATGATTTTATGCATTGCACCGCTGCTCACACATGATTGGCTGATTGGATAACTGCATAAATGAGCTGTACAGGTGTTCCTATTAAAGTGACAGGTGAGTGTACATATTAATTTATATTTGTCATACCCAAGGTCGCTATACAACCAAAAAACACAAAAAATACACAGCCCAATGACAGAAGAGAAAAAAATAGAACAATGAAGATTGGCGTTAGTCCCTGATGTACGGCTAATATTCACTCACCAGCCACTTTAATAGGAACATCTGTACCCCTGTTCATTAATGCAGATACAGGTCAAGAACTTCAGGTAATGTTCACATCAAACATCATAATGGGGGAAACGTGTAATCTCTGTGACTTTAAACGTGGCAAGGTTGTTGGTACAAGGTTGGTTTGAGTATTTCAGAAACTGCTGATTTCCTGGGATTTTCACACTTAACCAAAAAGGGTTTAACAAGAATGTTGTGTAAATGCAGTTCTAGGGGGGTAAATGATGAGCGAGGTCAGAGGAGAATGGCCAGACTGATTCAAGCTGTCAAGAAGGTTACTGGACAGCTGAAAATGGGAAAAACATCCTCTGTTCTTATTCCTAACTTCAGTTGTCCAGATTCAGTGAGCCAGTGCCCACTGTAGCCTCAGATTCCTGTTATCGTCTGACAGGAAGGGATTCATTGCGGTCTTCTGCTGTTGTAGCCCATCCAAGTCAAGGTTCAGCATTTTTACTCACCACGGTTGTATATTGTTATTGGTGTGCTTTCCGCCAATCATTCATAAATTCATTTTACGGTTTTGAAAATGAATCCCTGAGTCAGGGAAGCGAAGGGCGAGGGGGTGGTGGTCTTGTTCTCAGGGGTCTTATCTCTTCCAACCCTTGCAACACCCCTGGCTCAAACCAGTCTGTCCATTCTCCTCTGCCCTCTCTCATCAAGAAGGTGTTTCTGCCCCTATTGAGCTTTTTTTTTTTTTTTTCCATAATTGGATATATGAATATTTGAGTTTTAGACCTTGTGTGATGAAACAAGTTGAACCAATTTTAAAAAGTCAACATTTCCTCTTTTCTTAGAGTGAAAAAATAATTAATTTCTTATTTTAATGTGTGCCAAGAAAAACAACAAAATAAAATATTTTTTCCCCTTGCGTCCCTATTTTTCTTTTTATTTCACAATGAAAGAACACTGTAGCAGCTTTCCATTAACCTGCTGGTATTGGTAATAGGAGTGAGCAAGTAGATGACGCGTAAAAATTAGAGTCTATGCAAACAGATGTAAGATGCAAATAGTCTTTCTTTATTGTGCTTCAATGAATAAAACATTGCTTCAATTAGCTTCCTGTGGTGTCATTTTGTTTTGTTCACAAAAAGTCCACACAAAACTCCATACCTTGTAGATACAGCATACTGTTCAACACGGTCCAACACATAGTCCAAAAAGCCTGTTTAACATAATGAAGCACGACCTAAAACGGTCAAAAACTGTGTGCTTCCCCACTACCAATACACACACCTGTTGTCTCATTATCCAATTGCCCTGATGTACCATGGGTATTCTACCAGAGTGCCACCCAATGGACAAATATATAACTACAACAAAAAATGGCTTCAACACACCGGCCCCTTGATTGCTTATGGCAGGAAGACATAATGATTACAAACTCAAAAATAATAATAATAATAATAATAATAATAATAATAATAATAATAATAATGAAGCCATAACGAACACTGCATCTTTGGACAGGAAGCAGTAAATTTAATTTCTAAATACCCCAACTTAGTCTGCTTCTAACAGAAGACAAATCTTATTAATTGGACGTTCTACGACACTACTTTTGGTTTGTACCTTTACTGAACGTACTAAACCTTTGTTGTCTGAGTAGGTCTCCAAAAGTCTTCCAAGTATCCATGAGCCTCGTGGTGCTGAAGGATCAACAATGACTACAATGTCTCCAGAAGTGAAGTTTCTACGTTCTTTGTTCCACTTCTGTCAATTTTGCAACAAGGGTATTCTCGTACCCATCTTTTCCAAAAAAGATCAGAAATGTATTGCACTTGTTTCCATCTCCTTTTGGCATACAGGTCAGATCTTTCACATAAACCAGGCAATGCAGGATTCCCTCTTCTAAGCAGGATGTGATTTGGAGTGAGAGCTTCTAGATCACTATGGTCACTGGATAGTTTGGAAATAGGACGGTCATTCAAAATGGCTTTTGCTTCGCACAAGATTGTTTGCAATGCTTCATCGTCCAGTGTTTGTTGTCGAAGAACTGAACAAAGAATTTGTCTCACTATAATTCGAATGGTGAGACAGGCTCCCATTATGGAGGGAGCCTGTGGGGGGATTGAAGCACCATTGAACTTCCTTATGAAGTAAGGCTCTCTGAATCTTCTTGTTGTCCAATGCTGAGAGAGCATCCTTTAACTCCCGCTCAGCACCAATAAAATTAGGTCCATTATCCGACCTCATAAAAGAAACTTGTCCACGACGACAAACAAACCTGCGCAAGGCATTTATGCATGAGTCCGTATCTAATGAATACGCCATTTCCAAATGGACTGCTCTGCTTGCGAAACAAGTAAATATCACTCCATAGCGTTTTACTTTACTCCTGGCTCTTTTTACTTCAATGGGCCCAAAAAAAAGTCCACTCCTACATTGGTAAAAGGAGGTAGGTCAGGGGTGATCCCTTCCAATGGAAGGTCTGCCATTTTTTGTTCACCCAATTTTCCTTTATAACATCTACAGATGACACACTTGGAGATAATTTTTCTTGCCACAGAATTAGCATTTGTAATCCAATACTTGTACCTGGATTTTGGAAAGCATTAGGTTTCTGCCACCGTGACCTAACTGCTCATGGATGTCTCAAAGTATGAGATATGAAACATGCTGATCCTTAGACAACAAGATGGGATGCTTAGTTTCAATGTGTCTTGCTGATTTACCAAGTCTTCCTCCCACCAATAACAATCCATTATGTAATACAGGATCCAAACTGTATACAGTACCATTTATCTTTACTCTAACACTTCCATCCTTGAGCTCTGCAATTTCGTTTTGAAATTGTTCCTGTTGACTAAAACGAAGGATACCAATCTCAGCCTTGGACAGAAACTTCACTTCTGGAGACACTGTAGTCATTGTTGATCCTTCAGCACCACGAGGCTCATGGATACTTGGAAGAGTTTTGGAGACCCACTCAGACAACAAAGGTTTAGTACGTTCAGTAAAGGTACAAACCAAAAGTAGTGTCGTAGAACGTCCAATTAATAAGATTTGTCTTCTGTTAGAAGCAGACTAAGTTGGGGTATTTAGAAATTAAATTTACTGCTTCCTGTCCAAAGATGCAGTGTTAGTTATGGCTTCATTATTATTATTATTATTAATATTATTATTATTATTAGTATTGAGTTTGTAATCGTTATGTCTTCCTGCCATAAGCAATTAAGGGGCCGGTGTGTTGAAGCCATTTTTTGTTGTAGTTATATATATTTGTCCATTGGGTGGCACTCTGGTAGAATACCCATGGTACATCAGGGCAATTGGATAATGAGACAACAGGTGTGTGTATTGTTAGTGGGGAAGCACACAGTTTTTGACTTCATGTAGCAGCTTTCCATTAAACTGCATTAAAAAAAAGTAGATGACGCGTAAAAATTAGAGTCTATGCAAACAGATGTAAGATCCAAATAGTCTCTTTCTTTATTGTGCTTCAATGAATAAACATTGCTTCAATTAGCTTCCTGTGGTGTCATTTTGTTTTGTTCACAAAAAGTCCACACAAAACTCCATACCTTGTAGATACAGCATACTGTTCAACACGGTCCAACACATAGTCCAAAAAGCCTGTTTAACATAATGAAGCACGACCTAAAACGGTCAAAAACTGTGTGCTTCCCCACTAACAATACACACACCTGTTGTCTCTCTTTTTTTTTTTTTTTTTTTTTTTTTTTTTTTTAACGGCGGCTGACAACCAGCGTAATAGGTGCATTACCGCCACCTTCTGCTCCGGAGTGTGGAACAGACAGACATTTATATTCTATTTATCAGCCCCGTCTCCCTAATAAAATCAAAGAAAGCTTTACTATTAATTTCACTTGACCATTTTATTAAAACCTTAAAATTTAGTTTTTGAATTCCATTTTTCTTTATTTCTTCTATCATATTGTTCCTTTCTTGTTCATACTTAATACGTTCAAGAATCACATGAGGTATTGTTTCTTCAACATGACATTGTTCACATAATCTGTTTGGATGTTTCCCTATAATTTTAATCGTGCTATTTAAATTTGAATGACCTAACATTATTCTATTATAAATAACCTCTTCTTTCCTTGATTTACCTATACATTTTATCTTCTGACCTACTTTATTAATTAAGCTGTAAAAAAATCTTCCCTTTTTCCCATTATTCCACTTTACTTGCCATTCTTCAATCACTTTACTCCAAATTAAAACCTTAATCTCTGACTTACTTAACGGAACTTGAATCTCTACGATTTCTCTCCCTAATGCTTGTTTCGCTAATTTATCCACTTCTTCATTTCCCTTTATTCCTATGTGTGCAGGAACCCATATAAAACTGACTAAAATATTATTTTGAACAATTCTTGAGTGTATTTGTAAAATACTAAAGAGAATATCTTGATGGCTAGATTTAAAAGATCTCAAACTCTTTAAGACTGATACGGAGTCAGAACAAATTAAAACATTCACAGGTTTATGTTCCTCTACCCACTGCAATGCCAAAAGAATTGCTACCATTTCTGCAGTATAGACTGTCAAATGATTTGAAGTTCGCTTTATTTCCTTGATTCCACTGCCTGGAACTAAAAAAGCAGCCCCAGTTGTTTGACGCTCTGGATCTTTTGATCCATCTGTATATATTTGTATATACTGGGTATACTGGTTTCTAACATATACTGAAAATGCAGATGACAGGTCTACTTCTCTTTCTGCTTTTTTGACTTCCAACATATACAAATCTATTTGAGGTGTCACATAAACCCATGGTTCATATTCCAGAATTAAAACTGTTGGGCATATCTTGATACTATTTAGCTGCATTTCTTCTACATATATTTTACTCCTCCACCCAAAACTTATTCTACACCTTTTATTTTGTTCCCAGCACTTCTGTAAGACCATTTTCGTAGGATGTTCTTCTTTATGCCCCTGGAGGTTACCCCAGTAGTTGATCATTAATTGTTTCCTTCTAATTTCTAGTGGCATCTCTCCTAACAAGACTTGTAAAGCTGGAATGGGTGTCATCTTTACTGCTCCACAACACTGTCTCATAGCCTGTATTTTATTGAGTTTTTCCAACAAGTTTTTTGATGCTGAATCATATACCACACTACCATAATCAAATACAGACCGGATCAGTGCTACATAAATAGTTTTTAATGAAGAAAAACTTTCCCCCCATTCCACTCCACTTAGACATCTCATGACATTTAACACCTTCTGACATTTCTCAACCATTTTGTTTATATGTTCAGCCCATGTACGTTTCATATCAAAATAAACACCTAAAAATTTAAAACTCTTCACCCTCTCCAACGATCTCTCATACATCTTCAAACTCACTTCTGGGACAACCCTCTTCCTAGAAAAAATTACGGTCTTAGTTTTCTCCACTCAGAATTTAAATCCCCAATCATATGCCCATTCTTCTACCTTTCTAATTGCTTCTTGCATCTTCCTATTACCATATAAAATATTCCTTCCCCTTTTCCAGAGTGCCCCCGTCATCTGCACACCTGTTGTCTCATTATCCACTTGCCCTGATGTACCATGGGTATTCTACCAGAGTGCCACCCAATGGACAAATATATAACTACAACAAAAAATGGCTTCAACAAACACCATTCTCACTGTTCTCACCGTTCTGTTCTCTCTTTCTTACATTTCGGTGTAGGTTCAAGCATGCAGGAAATGCACAAATAAGCACAAACAGATGTGGACAAATTTTTTGGGACCCTTATAGTTCTTTGAAACAATGATTCATTGCTCCTGAAAAGTGTTTAAACCAAAAGCAATAGTCTCATATATACCTGCCTGCCCATATAGTATGTGAAAGATTAAACCAATAAAATTGTGAAGAGAAATGACTCATTGTTTATTTTTACCAAGATAATCTAAAACAGCCTGGACAGATTTCTTGGTACCCCTAAAAAGATTAGAAATCATTGCATTCTAATCATGTTTCAAACTAATTGTTTAACCTTAATTATGGCTTTTTTTCTTTTCTTTTCTTTTTTTTTTTTAACAAAAGCGCGCGCGCCTGAAAAGGGGGCTGCTCTTCTCGGCGTTGATGCAGAATATGGCACCGCATCCACCACAAAAACACTTCTTAACCTAAAGAAACCTTTCAATACGTGCTGCCAAGAAAACAGCTACTTGTTAAATACAACTAACGTTAGCGATAGTTAAATCGTTATATCGTTAAAACTGGCCAAGCCTTACACAAACTTGCTAGATAACTAGTTAGCCCAAGTAGGTTATTAGCTAGCATGCCGGGGCAGCCATCTAGTTAGCCTCAATGCTAGCTGGCATGATAACAAAATGAGGTTCGCATGAACGATAACAGAAGACGAACATGACCCACAAATAGTGTGTGTGTGTAATATATATATATATATATATAAACAATAATTAAAATACATTTCCGCTGCGTCATGCTAGAAAACTCGGTGTTGTTAAGGCTAACTAGCCCGTCATGAATGAGGAGCAATACACACAGTGTTAGCAGGTGGCTACAATAATAAACACACTTCATACATCTTATGTTGATGTTGGCTTGACAAAGCCAGTCTTAAAGTTTAAAATAGTTGTCAGTTTGACATCTGAGGGTAATGTGCAGTTTTAAGAAAGAGACAGAGAGATAGGGTGCCAATAATTGTGGAGTTGATTAGATAGATAGATAGATAGATAGAGTTGTACCATCTCATCTGTAAGTTGTACCTACCTACACAAATAAAATACAACCATATAAATCAAGAAAACAATTATTGACATATAAACATTCCTGCTGTGTTTAACACTGAGATGCTCGCTGAAGACAGCCACTGACAGAAAACTTGACATTTTTTTTGTCTTTCTCACCATTCTGTGTCCGGCTCCTCACAACTGGACAGATGAAGATTCTCCTCACATAACTGCTGCTCGCTGTTTTTGCCTTGTTTGTTTTTCGCACCATTCTGTGTAAACTCTAGAGACTGTTGCGCATGAAAATCCCAGGAGATTACAAGTTTCTGAAATATTCAAACCAGCCCGTTTTTTTCCTCCCATTTTGATCACTGACGTCAACATTATCTAACTTGATGTGAACATTAATTAAAGCTCATGACCTGCAGGAAATTATACTGTGACATGATTGGCTGATTGAATGAAGGTGCATGTGTACAGTTGTTCCTAATAAAGTGGCCAATAAGTGTAGAAATATTTTGTCTTATGTATTATACAGTATAGTAGAGCCTTTAGCTGGATGAAAGCTGCGAATGCTAGTTACAGACCAAACTAGGATTATGAGTTTGTGTGCAATATACCATCATTACCTACGTAATGCGCCTGCTCCAAAGTCAGACAGGAAAAAACTATTAAGGATCATATAGGACTAAAAACAGACCCAAAGAAAACACATACTGTAAGATCCAATTTATTTTTGCTGATCTTCAAGCTGGAGACAACACATTTTCCGACAGACAATCAATTGGCAGTAGATCGCTTACTATGAGCATCTCATAACTGCCAAGGGTGGTGCTTAACATCCAGATAGCGGGACTGTGCACACATTCCGTCCCAAAAATCTGGATGTATTTAAATCCCTAATGAGCAAGCCAGAGGCGACAGTGGCAAGGAAAAACTCCCTCAGATGACACATGAGGAAGAAACCTTGAGAGGAACCAGGCTCAAAAGGGAACCCATCCTCTTCTGGGTGACACCAGATAGTGAGATTAGAAATCATTACTCTTCCTTAATCATGTACTATATAGACAGTCCTGAGGGTGTTGAAAAGATGTTCTTTATGAACATCAGGGTGTTTATGATTACAGCAGAAGTGTTTAGGTACAATTCTACAGTGTCCAAGAAACAACCTTAGGCAGGAACCCTGGGTTCAGCCACAAGGTCACTCCAGAATCATCTGGCCAGTAAAGCACGCAGGGCGAATTTATCACCAACAATTTGGCTCTTGGGGGAGTTTGGCAAATGGAGGTGTTTACCTCCTTAGCTCACAACACTGCTATGAGCCCATGTGCTGCCAACAAGATGTTATCCACTGTGATGTGGTTAGCCAAAATGGCTGCCACATACACGTTCGGCATAGATGGCGATTTGCCACTATACAGCAGTGCCCACAAAATGCATACATACCCACGTGTATGCTCTATGCCCATATAGACCATACACGGCCTGCGTACTAGGAGCTCTAGAGTTCAGGATCACTTCCTGGACTTTTACTTTGCAGTTATCGAGCTGCTCACCGGTTTTAGGGGCCGAACCCACAGGTGCAGGTCGTCTGGCTGCGACAGACACCTGCTACACCGGTGGAGCGTCGTTAACATGAGCGTCGTTAACACGCCTCATACTTAACTCACAATGAGAATTCCACTAGGCCAAAAGCGTCGTCGCAAAAGATACTTAGCAAAATCCCGCGTAGTTTCCATCTTCCATCTGCATCACCCCTGCGTGGCCCCAAGCCATCCACGCTGTCGCTTGCCCCGACATCTTTCCCACCGCATCTTCTTGCATCTTTCTAGAGAAGAGGAAGGGCTTCAGCCAGTGCTAACTCTCTCATAGAGGAGCACATAGGCGCTAGTCGACCTCATCTTTAACACGTCCGTCTCGGTGGTCAGAGTGACCCGCTGGTCATTGTAGGTCATCCACTGCTGACTGGAACTGGAACAATCACTCAGATAATGTCCTGGGAAAGGGACATGATCAGCAGTAGTACATATGGATCACTATAAAGTGTTTTTGCTATGAATGAAAAATGTGGATCACTATAAAATGTGTTTTCCTAATTAATTAATAAATATGCAGGCTGTAGTTATAAGTGTGTGTATGTGTGCTTATATCTTACCACATAATGTTGTGCTTCCAACATGGCTGAGGACACTGATCAGTCGATACGTGGCAGCTGATCCACCCTAAAAACAACACACATCACAATACAGATCACATACAGATACAAAACTTGAGTCTACACACTACATCCTATTGCATCCTTCCCAGCTCTCTTTCCTATCTTTCTCACTGCATCTGTCATTGTGTCTCTCTGTCTCTCTCTCACCAGTTCATTTCTGTCTGTCTCTCTGGCCTCAGCTTTGCTGTTCTCTACATGAAGAAGGAAGGCACAAAGGAAAGATTAGCTCTTCTTTAATTAATATGGATGTGATTTATACTGGCTGTAAACATTAGCTGACTCTCTTGGACTCTCTTGGATTTGAGGCTCGGACTAGTTATTTGCTTGCGACGTACCTATTCCAGGCATATCGGATTCAGGATGACAGTTTATCTGCAGCTCAGGTTTGATCTCCACTGGCATATGCAGCTTGACGACTGTGTAATATTCAGTCACTTTGAACCTGTTCAGCTGCAAAATCAGAAACCTGGAGAGAAAAGAAATTAAAAGTAACCTTCGAGCTGAAGAGACACAGTCACTGGTGGCACACTTACAGCACTTGCGATTGATGCATGACTGACTGACCAGGTTCTTGTCTGTGATGGAAAAGTAAAAAAAGCTTAACCAGAAAATGTGTGACTACTGTGACTATGCGAACTTTACCATTAGGGAAAATACACCAAACCAAAACACTGCATATGTGAAAATACCCTTATATAACACTCCTAGTGTGTGTGCGTGTGGTAGCCTTACCTGGGCAGAGTGTGGAACGTCCACCTGGAGTTGGCAACTTCTCCTACACACACCTTGCATTTGCTCTCTAACTCTGTGGGGTTCTACAGTATACACATTATTCATACACAGAGATGTCCGTGATAATATGATGTGACAGATATTAAAAAGTAAGAGAAGCAGGCTGAGAGTTACTCACATTAACTATGTCATAGAGGCACTGGTCCACTGAGTTGTGCACCAGGGGCAGAGAGATGTGATTAAACACTTCCACTTTGTTGTTCTGCTGGGATCCACAGCTGCAACACACAACATGCATCAACATCTAATCAACATCTGCATCACATACAAACTCCAAACTCTTTACGTTACTTGTCATACCTGGAGCATGTTATAATGTTCCTCATCTTGAACTTGAAATTGGCCCTGACTGGGCATCTAGGGTCCACATCCTCTTGCCAACCCAGCCATCGCCCAGACTCCTCCATTTGGGTCAGACAGTGGCAGAGGAATTCATGGGCGTCCTATACACACACACACACACACACACACACACACAGCAGTAAAAATTAAATCATATCCAAAGCATTTTCTTTCTGCATGTTTTAATGTGTGTGTGTGTGTGTGTGTGTTTTCTGAGCTCACGTTCTGTTGACTGATGGTGAATTCTGGATTGATGTCTGTAGCTGATTCAATCAGGGCCAGGAGGAGAGAATCCTTGCTGATGCCACCTTGAACTTCAGAGCTCTTTCTCAACCTCGACAACTCCACAAAACATCTGCAAAGGATCCAGGAAAAACTTCCTCTGAAATTCTACCTTCAGTAATATTCCTGAGCTCAGCTCTTATCTCACATATTCTTCCACCTTTCCTCCGTGCAAAGATTTAGATCAGTCAATAAGTTTCAGATAAGCAAGTCCAGAGTGCAGCCACGCAGCTTTTTACCAGCACCTGAGACTATTTTACTTGTGCAAAATCTACACTCTAAAATCTTTACTGTCTCTGCGTCAAAGAACAAAAAGGA
Source organism: Pangasianodon hypophthalmus (assembly GCF_027358585.1). Classification (NCBI taxonomy): domain Eukaryota; kingdom Metazoa; phylum Chordata; class Actinopteri; order Siluriformes; family Pangasiidae; genus Pangasianodon; species Pangasianodon hypophthalmus. Next base: position 7,445,169 of record NC_069713.1, read on the forward strand.
TCAAAATCCTATGTCTGTTTTATAAAGGCCTGAATACACTGACTCCCTTCTATCGTTCCGATCTCACACTCTTAGGACATTTTCACACTTGTCAACACTGACGCAACGTGTCGTTATTCTGTACATTTTACTGCTGGTTCGTCATACGTTTTATTATTGATTTTATCAATTAGTCATTGCAGCCACTGATTCAAGTACTTGGACTAAGTGTGAAAACGCCATTAGATTCCTGCCGACTGCTATGCTCGAAGTATAACAGTTGTAGTCTTGAGTGAGTCTTTTCTGTTGTAGCACCTCACCTCTGGAGCAAACAGTCTCACAATAACTCCATCTATAATATTCATCTGATTATCTATCTGCTTTCTCAAACCTTAATTTGATCCTTTTACCCTTTCATTAGTTCTTGTTAATTCATTTTTTATTATCCTAAATTTGTCTCCTAATGTAGTCCCTTTGCTAGTTAACAGTTTTAATGTTATCTGCTCCCTTAGGTATTGTAAGCAGTATGCCTATGTTCTTAAAAAATGCTGTATAAAAGTAGCGTATCATTATAATTTATAAATGTACAGTAATGTATAGTCTTAGTACCTGAGGAATGTGTCCTCTAGTTTGTGGACAGAATTGTCCAGCAGGTAGGAGAGCTCTCCGCAAAAAGACTCAGCTGTGAACAGACACTGCAGACTTGCGTTAACGTAGCAGTTGTTTCCAAAATTAGGCAACCTGCAACAGATCCACCTGTTAGACACACAATCTGATCCACAAAAGCACACTCGGGCTGTGTAAACATACTTACACGTAGCACAGCGCTACTGCTAATGTTTCCTTTTTCTGTATAAATTTATAGGCCCATTAATATTCTAATGCATTTTCGTACCAAACTAATTATGCGTAAACTAATTCCAATCTGAATATTCTTTTTAAATTAAAAATGAGAGACAAACACACATCAATGTGTCATACCCGCCAGTGTGCTCTTGCTTGTCTGTGATGGGGGGCAGAGTCAGAGTCAGAGTCGTGCTGTTTATGTTTCCCTCAGACGGAGTCAGAATCGGGCTCTTCATGTTTCCCTCAGACAGAGTCGGAATCGGGCTCTTTACGTTTCCCTCAGACGGAGTCGGAATCGGGCTCTTTACGTTTCCCTCAGACGGAGTCAGAGTCGTGCCGTTTCTGTTTCCCTCAGGGATCATCTTTTTGGAACTGAAACAGTGAGGCATAGAGTTTATAGTGAACTATTTGTGTCTGTGCGTTGGCAGGTCTGGATATTAAAGAGTAAATTTGTACCACTGTATAAAAGAATGTAAATAAGCTTTTCTTTGCTCTGTTTTACTCATCTGTCTCTCACCTGAATGCATGTGGATCTCTCACCCTTTTCTTGTATTCCATGTAAGAAGAAAAGGCCAACTCCATCAGTACCTCCATCAACTTTGCCATTTCATCCTCCGACTTGAATAGGGTCATTTCTTTCTTTTCCTCCTTCCTGTCTTGGCCACGCAGGGTCATCTCCTTCCTTTTCTCCTTTTCTTTCCTCATTGCAGTGGTCCCCGCTGAGCTTCGTAAATTTGTCCTCACATGGGCCTCTTTGACCTCTATGCGTTTCGTCCCTGGGAGTTTTGAGATAGGACTCACAATGACCGGCTTTGTTTCGGATGTTTTCATATTAGGCCTATTTGAAGTCGTCTCCTTCCTTTGTGCAGTCTTCTTTTCTTGGCCATGCAGGGTTGTTGTCCTCTTTTCCTCCTTTTCTTTCCTCATCGCAGTGGTCCTCACATGGGCCTCTTTGACCTCTAAGCGTTTCGTCCCTGGGAGTTTTGAGGTCGGCCTCACACTGACCTGCTTCGTTTCTGCTTTTTTCATATTAAGCCTATTTGAGGTCGTCTCCGTCCTTTCTGTAGGCTTCTTTTCTTGCCCATACTGTGTTGTCTTCTTCCTTTCCTCCTTCATAGCAGAGATCCTCATCGAGCTTGGTAAATTTATCTTCACACCGGCCTCTTTGCCCTGTATGCATTTTTTCCCTGGGAGTTTGGAGGCTGGCTTCACACTTACCTGCTTCCTTTCTGCACTTTTCTCATTGCGGCTAGTCGAGGTCTTCTTCTTTGTTTTAGAGAGTTGCCCTGGCATGGTCCCCGCTGATAGTTTCACAAAGACATTTTGCAGAGTCTCTTTTGGAGTTTCTGAGCTGCTGAGGAGTAAACAGATGCTGTTTGTATTCACAGTAACTAGCAGTCAAATTCCATAGTATTTTTAAATACTGGATCTGAGCCTACAACAATCTGTCTTTAAATACCTATAGTTCTCACAGTTTTCTGATGTCAACATGGAGCTGTATAGTTTTTGCTGTAACTTACCCTTCTGTAAATGATGCAGGTTGCACCTTGTTCTTCTTCTACACAAGAAGAAACACACAGACATCAGAAGGATGCTTATGAAAACACAATAAAAACATAAAATCCTTGTGCTACATTTCAGGTTAGTTATTTTTACTTCCACTCTCTGGCAGTTCTACTTCCTAATTTTGCCAGAGTGCATTTTCCTTCAGAATTACTGAAGTCATTCCCATGATTCCCTGCTCCTTTTCACCCATAAAACAAAAGGGATGAAAACTTTGGCACTACACTGAAAGTAAACAAGGTTAATCAAAGAAGCATTCAGAAAATTCATGTACTTTACAAGTCTGATATTTCGTGTGATATTTCAGTAACAAATAGTAAATGTGATGTTCGTGTGTGAATATTTTGGATAAAAGATGTTCTTACCCTCCAGAAACACCATTTTGATGTTCTCCTAGCACCATCCTTCTTCTTCTCTGTGGATTTCTCACTAGTTCCAGGCGTCTCTGTTGGTGTTTTTGAGCCGCTGAGGAGTAAACAGATGCTGTTTGTCATCCCAGTAACTATCACAGGTTTTGTTTGAGCTTGATCTCATTAAGGAGATACACATGTCTGTAATGTAGCTTACCTTTCTGTAGGTGTCACAGGTACTGAAGGATGCACCTTGCTCTTCTACAGATAATAAAAGGAAACACACAGGCACAAGAGTCATGCTTATAAAAATACTATTTTTTTCAACATGCTACAGTTAGTTTTCTTCGATTCTTTGGTAGATTTTTTTTTTGAACCCTACCCCTTTTTCCACCACCACCAAAATGGCAAATGTGATGTTTGTGTGTGAATATTTTGGATAAAAGATGTTCTTACCCTCCAGAAACACCATTTTGATGTTCTCCTTGCACCATCCTTCTTCTTCTCTGTGGATTTCTCACTAGTTCCAGGCGTCTCTGTTGGTGTTTTTGAGCCGCTGAGGAGTAAACAGATGCTGTTTGTCATCCCAGTCACTATCATTCAAATTTTATAGTATTTTTAAAATCTGGGCCCTGAGCCTGCACAATCTCTGTCTGAATTCATTACCCATAATACCTGAGGTTTTGTTTGAGTTTGATCTCATTAAGGAGATGCACATATCTGTAATGTAGCTTACCTTTCTGCAGGTGTCACAGGTACAGAAGGATGCACCTTGCTCTTCTACAGATAATAAAAGGAAACACACAGGCACAAGAATGATGCTTAGAATAATAATCTTTTTTCAACATGCTACAGTTATTTTTCTTCCAATCTTTGATAGTTTTCTTTTTTTCACCTCTGTCGAACAAAAAAGATCTGTATTATGGCTTCCTTTAAAATGATGTATTAATGTTAGTATTTAGATAAAAGAGAACCATGTGTCCTAAAAGTGAAATTACATTACAACAGACACATATTGGAGTCAATCTCAATTAGCATTTTATTGAGTGTTTAGTGCACTAAGTAGTGTCTATAACACCTTTATGTTGCACCCTACGTAGTGAACATATGAGGTAAATAGTAAGACATTTGGCATGCGACCTCAGTGTGTGTGAACTTTTCCTCCTGTGCACGAGCTGAAAGAACTGTAAAGCTGTCATAAATATCAGCAACAAGAAAACATTACTCTGGGTAAATAAACCATTTAAAACATTAAAGTCTAGGATAAAATGATGCTGTTGCCTCCACATGAGATTTCTGTTTGTCTGTGGAGGTGTACTGGGTTAATCAGTCTCGTCCATATCAGAATGCAGCTCAGTGTTTCATTTATTTCCAGCAGTTCACATTTCACTGCAATATTAAAGCAATTCCACAGCCCTAATAATGACTATAATCATCACTACAGAATTAATAGCTGATGGAGCCCAAAGCTGAGATCATTTCAAAAAGATTTATATCTACATTTATGTCTAAATATAGATTATTTACTATAAACATTGTCACAAAGCAGCTTTACACAAATCTGAAAATAAAGTGCATGGCTCTTCAGCCTGTTTGAATGTTTAATGCCATAATTTTTGTACTGAACATAAAATTCACCTCCTTTCATGTAGATTAGAAGACGTGTTTTTGAGATGCTGAGACATTTCACTTTCAATAACGAACAGTAAATGTGACGTGTGAAAGTTTGTGGATTAAAGAATTTCTTACCTGCGACCAAAAACAGGGGCAGCAGAGCATTCTGATTTTTCACTGAACTCCTTCACAATAAAAGAAAATGATTTATCTGAGGAAACAAAGTCTAAATTTGAAAAATGTCTCTTTGCTCCTGTTTCCTTTTTCTGCACTGAGGTAAAAATGTCGTCCAGGTGTTCTATAGAACGCGCGCGCTCAGGTGCCAGCCGTTGTGACGTCACAATAGCGGTGACTTCACCCACGCCGCTCAGTTAGCGCGAGCCCAGTTTTTAAGCGCAACGCGATTCTTGAGTTCATTAGTGTTTCCTTTCAACATGAGAGTATATATATATATATATAGCCTTTGTGTGAAAATGCTCTTTGGCTTTTTCTTAGTTTTGGAAGTGTATCTGAAATTAGTGGGCAGCGCAAAGCCAAAAGATTGCAGATTAAAGACAGCCATATAGCCATATACACTCACCGGTCACTTTAATAGGAACACCTGCACACCTGATGCTCATGTGGCAGCAGCACAACGCAGACAATCATGCAGATACAATAGCTTCAGTTAATGCTCACATCAAACAAATAATTAAAAAAAATAATTAATTTCTTATTTTAATGTGTGCCAAGAAAAACAACAAAATAAAATATTTTTTCCCCTTGCGTCCCTATTTTTCTTTTTATTTCACAATGAAAGAACACTGTAGCAGCTTTCCATTAAACTGCTGGTATTGGTAATAGGAGTGAGCAAGTAGATGACGCGTAAAAATTAGAGTCTATGCAAACACATGTAAGATGCAAATAGTCTTTCTTTATTGTGCTTCAGTGAATAAAACATTGCTTCAATTAGCTTCCTGTGGTGTCATTTTGTTTTGTTCACAAAAAGTCCACACAAAACTCCATACCTTGTAGATACAGCATACTGTTCAACACGGTCCAACACATAATCCAAAAAGCCTGTTTAACATAATGAAGCACAACCTAAAACGGTCAAAAACTGTGTGCTTCCCCACCACCAATACACACACCTGTTATCTCATTATCCAATTGCCCTGATGTACCATGGGTATTCTACCAGAGTGCCACCCAATGGACAAATATATAACTACAACAAAAAATGGCTTCAACACACCGGCCCCTTAATTGCTTATGGCAGGAAGACATAATGATTACAAACTCATAAATAATAATAATAATAATAATAATAATAATAATAATGAAGCCATAACGAACACTGCATCTTTGGACAGGAAGCAGTAAATTTAATTTCTAAATACCCCAACTTAGTCTAACAGAAGACAAATCTTATTAATTGGACGTTCTACGACACTACTTTTGGTTTGTACCTTTACTGAACGTAGTAAACCTTTGTTGTCTGAGTGGGTCTCCAAAACTCTTCCAAGTATCCATGAGTCTCGTGGTGCTGAAGGATCAACAATGACTACAATGTCTCCAGAAGTGAAGTTTCTACGTTCTTTGTTCCACTTCTGTCAATTTTGCAACAAGGGTAATTATTCTCGTACCCATCTTTTCCAAAAAAGATCGGAAATGTATTGCACTTGTTTCCATCTCCTTTTGGCATACAGGTCAGATCTTTCAAATAAACCAGGTGGCAATGCAGGATTCCCTCTCCTAAGCAGGATGTGATTTGGAGTGAGAGCTTCTAGATCACTAGGGTCACTGGATAGTTTGGAAATAGGACAGTCATTCAAAATGGCTTCTGCTTCGCACAAGATTGCTTGCAATGCTTCATCGTCCAGCGTTTGTTGTCGAAGAACTGAACAAAGAATTTGTCTCACCATTCGAATTATACGCTCCCATATCCCTCCATAATGGGAGCCTGTCGGGGGATTGAAGCACCATTGAACTTCCTTATGAAGTAAGGCTCTCTGAATCTTCTTGTTGTCCAATGCTGAGAGAGCATCCTTTAACTCCCGCTCAGCACCAATAAAATTAGTTCCATTATCCGACCTCATAAAAGAAACTTGTCCACGACGACAAACAAACCTGCGCAAGGCATTTATGCATGAGTCCGTATCTAACGAATACGCCATTTCCAAATGGACTGCTCTGCTTGCGAAACAAGGAAATATCACTCCATAGCGTTTTACTTTACTCCTGGCTCTTTTTACTTCAATGGGCCCAAAAAAAGTCCACTCCTACATTGATAAAAGGAGGTAGGTCAGGGGTGATCCCTTCCAATGGAAGGTCTGCCATTTTTTGTTCACCCAATTTTCCTTTATAACATCTACAGATGACACACTTGGAGATAATTTTTCTTGCCACAGAATTAGCATTTGTAATCCAATACTTGTACCCGGATTTTGGAAAGCATTAGGTTTCTGCCACCGTGACCTAACTGCTCATGGATGTCTCGAAGTATGAGATATGAAACATGCTGATCCTTAGACAACAAGATGGGATGCTTAGTTTCAATGTGTCTTGCTGATTTACCAAGTCTTCCTCCCACCAATAACAATCCATTATGTAATACAGGATCCAAACTGTATACAGTACCATTTATCTTTACTCTAACACTTCCATCCTTGAGCTCTGCAATTTCATTTTGAAATTGTTCCTGTTGACTAAAAGGAAGGATACCAATCTCAGCCTTGGACAGAAACTTCACTTCTGGAGACACTGTAGTCATTGTTGATCCTTCAGCACCACGAGACTCATGGATACTTGGAAGAGTTTTGGAGACCCACTCAGACAACAAAGGTTTACTACGTTCAGTAAAGGTACAAACCAAAAGTAGTGTCGCAGAACGTCCAATTAATAAGCTTTGTCTTCTGTTACAAGCAGACTAAGTTGGGGTATTTAGAACTAAAATTTAGCGCTTCCTGTCCAAAGATGCAGTGTTCATTATGGCTTCATTTTTATTATTATTATTATTATTATTATTATTATTATTTTTGAGTTTGTAATCGTTATGTCTTCCTGCCATAAGCAATTAAGGGGCCGGTGTGTTGAAGCCATTTTTTGTTGTAGTTATATATTTGTCCATTGGGTGGCACTCTGGTAGAATACCCATGGTACATCAGGGCAATTGGATAATGAGACAACAGGTGTGTGTATTGTTAGTGGGGAAGCACACAGTTTTTGACTTTATGTAGCAGCTTTCCATTAAACTGCATTTAAAAAAGTAGATGACGCGTAACAATTAGAGTCTATGCAAACACATGTAAGATGCAAACAGTGTCTTTCTTTATTGTGCTTCAATGAATAAACATTGCTTCAATTAGCTTCCTGTGGTGTCATTTTGTTTTGTTCACAAAAAGTCCACACAAAACGCCATACCTTGTAGATACAGCATACTGTTCAACACGGTCCAACACATAGTCCAAAAAGCCTGTTTAACATAATGAAGCACGACCTAAAACGGTCAAAAACTGTGTGCTTCCCCACTAACAATACACACACCTGTTGTCTCTTCTTCTTCTTCTTCCTTTTTTTTTTTTTTTTTTTTTAAACGGCGGCTGGCAACCAGCGTAATAGGTGCATTACCGCCACCTTCTGCTCCGGAGTGTGGAACAGACAGAGATTTATATTCTATTTATCAGCCCCGTCTCCCTAATAAAATCAAAGAAAGCTTTACTATTAATTTCACTTGACCATTTTATTAAAACCTTCAAATTTAGTTTTTCAATTCCATTTTTCTTTATTTCTTCTATCATATTGTTCCTTTCTTGTTCATACTTAATACGTTCAAGAATCACATGAGGTATTGTTTCTTCAACATGACATTGTTCACATAATCTGTTTGGATGTTTCCCTATAATTTTAATCGTGCTATTTAAATTTGAATGACCTAACATTATTCTATTATAAATAACCTCTTCTTTCCTTGATTTACCTATACATTTTATCTTCTGACCTACTTTATTAATTAAGCTGTAAAAAAATCTTCCCTTTTTCCCATTATTCCACTTTACTTGCCATTCTTCAATCACTTTACTCCAAATTAAAACCTTAATCTCTGACTTTCTTAACAGAACTTGAATCTCTATGATTTCTCTCCCTAATGCTTGTTTCGCTAATTTATCCACTTCTTCATTTCCCTTTATTCCTATGTGTGCAGGAACCCATATAAAACTGACTGAAATATTATTTTGAACAATTCTTGAGTGTATTTGTAAAATACTAAAGAGAATATCTTGATGGCTAGATTTAAAAGATCTCAAACTCTTTAAGACTGATACGGAGTCAGAACAAATTAAAACATTCACAGGTTTATGTTCCTCTACCCACTGCAATGCCAAAAGAATTGCTACCATTTCTGCAGTATAGACTGCCAAATGATTTGAAGTTCGCTTTATTCCCTTGATTCCACTGCCTGGAACTAAAAAAGCAGCCCCAGTTGTTTGACGCTCTGGGTCTTTTGATCCATCTGTATATATTTGTATATACTGGGTATACTGGTTTCTAACATATACTGAAAATGCAGATGACAGGTCTACTTCTCTTTCTGCTTTTTTGACTTCCAACATATACAAATCTATTTGAGGTATCACATAAACCCATGGTTCATATTCCAGAATTAAAACTGTTGGGCATATCTTGATACTATTTACCTGCATTTCTTCTACATATATTTTACTCCTCCACCCAAAACTTATTCTACACCTTTTGTTTTGTTCCCAGCACTTCTGTAAGACCATTTTCGTAGGATGTTCTTCTTTATGCCCCTGGAGGTTACCCCAGTAGTTGATCATTAATTGTTTCCTTCTAATTTCTAGTGGCATCTCTCCTAACAAGACTTGTAAAGCTGGAATGGGTGTCGTCTTTACTGCTCCACAACACTGTCTCATAGCCTGTTTTTTATTGAGTTTTTCCAACAAGTTTTTTGATGCTGAATCATATACCACACTACCATAATCAAATACAGACCGGATCAGTGCTACATAAATAGTTTTTAATGAAGAAAAACTTTCCCCCCATTCCACTCCACTTGGACATCTCATGACATTTAACACCTTCTGACATTTCTCAACCATTTTGTTTATATGTTCAGCCCATGTACGTTTCATATCAAAATAAACACCTAAAAATTTAAAACTCTTCACCCTCTCCAACGATCTCTCATACATCTTCAAACTCACTTCTGGGACAACCCTCTTCCTAGAAAAAATTACGGTCTTAGTTTTCTCCACTCAGAATTTAAATCCCCAATCATATGCCCATTCTTCTACCTTTCTAATTGCTTCTTGCATCTTCCTATTACCATATAAAATATTCCTTCCCCTTTTCCAGAGTGCCCCCGTCATCTGCACACCTGTTGTCTCATTATCCACTTGCCCTGATGTACCATGGGTATTCTACCAGAGTGCCACCCAATGGACAAATATATAACTACAACAAAAAATGGCTTCAACAAACACCATTCTCACTGTTCTCACCGTTCTGTTCTCTCTTTCTTACATTTCGGTGTAGGTTCATGCATGCAGGAAATGCACAAATAAGCACAAACAGATGTGGACAAATTTTTTGGGACCCTTATAGTTCTTTGAAACAATGATTCATTGCTCCTGAAAAGTGATTAAACCAAAAGCAATAGTCTCATATATACCTGCCTGCCCATATAGTATGTGAAAGATTAAACCAATAAAATTGTGAAGAGAAATGACTCATTGTTTATTTTTACCAAGATAATCTAAAACAGCCTGGACAGATTTCTTGGTACCCCTAAAAAGATTAGAAATCATTGCATTCTAATCATGTTTCAAACTAATTGTTTAACCTTAATTATGGTTTTTTTTCTTTTCTTTTCTTTTTTTTTTTTAACAAAAGCGCGCGCGCCTGAAAAGGGGGCTGCTCTTCTCGGCGTTGATGCAGAATATGGCACCGCATCCACCACAAAAACACTTCTTAACCTAAAGAAACCTTTCAATACGTGCTGCCAAGAAAACAGCTACTTGTTAAATACAACTAACGTTAGCGATAGTTAAATCGTTATATCGTTAAAACTGGCCAAGCCTTACACAAACTTGCTAGATAACTAGTTAGCCCAAGTAGGTTATTAGCTAGCATGCCGGGGCAGCCATCTAGTTAGCCTGAATGCTAGCTGGCATGATAACAAAATGAGGTTCGCATGAACGATAACAGAAGACGAACATGACCCACAAATAGTGTGTATGTGTAATATATATATATATATATATATATATATATAAACAATAATTAAAATACATTTCCGCTGCGTCATGCTAGAAAACTCGGTGTTGTTAAGGCTAACTAGCCCGTCATGAATGAGGAGCAATACACACAGTGTTAGCAGGTGGCTACAATAATAAACACACTTCATACATCTTATCATCATGACAGGTCTACTTCTCTTTCTGCTTTTTTTGACTTCCTACATATACAAATCTATATGAGGTGTCACATAAATCCATGGTTCATATTCCGGAATTAAAACTGTTGGGCATATCTTGATACTATTTATTCAATTCAATTCAATTCATTTTTATTTGTATAGCGCTTTTTTACAAAGGTCATTGTCTCAAAGCAGCTTTACACAAACAAAAGTAAAGTGAAGTGTGTGTGTGTGAGACGTCTCTGATGAGCAAGCAGGGCGACGGTGGCAAGGAAAAACTCCCTGAGATGGTGATAGGAAGAAACCTTGAGAGGAACCAGGCTCAACAGAGAACCCATCCTCATATGGGTTTACACTGTAGTGTGCTTGTGTGTGAGTACAATGTGTGTTGGTGTAGTCCATGGAAAACAGCTGAAGCGTTTTCGTGGCAGTATGAAGCATTGCCGGTGGACAGGTCCAGAGTGAAGGGGGGGGAGGTCTGGATTACCAGCAGCTCAGGAGTGATGCTCATCTGGTCCAGAGCGTAGGGGGGTCTGGATCACCGGCAGCTCAGGAGTGTAGCTCGGCAGAAAGAGAAGGAAAGTGGTTAGGTACACTCACAGTCACCGTGTGGAGATAAAACTCAACATCCACGAGTCCCCCAGATCTACTCCTTTGATAAAAACACTAGTCGCTAAATGCTAGGTTAAATAAATAAGTCTTCAACCTCGACTTAAACACTGAGACCGTGTCTGCTTCACGTACATTAACTGGGAGGCTATTCCATAATTTTGGGGCTTGGTAAGAGAAAGCTCTGCCCCCTGCTGTGGTTTTGGCAATGCGTGGTACTGATAGACAGCCTGCATCCTTAGAGCGAAGTAGGCGCGGCGGAACGTAAGGTACTAACATATCGCTTAAATACTGCGGAGCGAGACCGTTTAATGCTTTATAGGTTAGGAGTAATATTTTAAAATCGATGCGGAATCTTACTGGGAGCCAGTGTAATGTAGATAAGACTGGCGTGATATGCTCATACCTCCTAGTCCTAGTAAGGACCCTCGCTGCTGCGTTCTGAACTATCTGAAGCTTATTTATGCATCTAGACGAACATCCAGATAGTAAAGCATTACAGTAATCTAATCTGGACGTGATAAATGCATGGACTAGTTTTCCAGCATCACTATATTTCTAATCTTAGCGATATTTCTGAGGTGGAAAAATGCTAACCTGCTTACATTATCTACATGCGCCTGAAATGAGAGATTAGAGTCTATAATCACACCGAGATCTTTTACTGTTAGACTACTTGAAACAGAGAGACCATCTAAAGTAACAGTGTGATCTCTAAACTTACTTCTAGCAGCTTGTGGTCCCAGTACCAGAACCTCTGTTTTTTCTGGGTTTAGCAGGAGAAAGTTGCTTAGCATCCAGTCTCTTATGTCTATCGCACATGCCTCAACTTTCTTTAACTGGCTATTCTCATCTGGCCTAGCTGAGACGTATAACTGTGTGTCATCAGCATAACAATGGAAGCTAATATTATGTTTACGGATTATGTTACCTAAAGGGAGCATGTATAACGTGAAAAGCAGTGGGCCTAAGACTGAACCCTGCGGAACGCCATATTCTACTCGATAACGTGCTGAGTGGTCACCGTTTACATCTACAAACTGATAATGATCAGTTAAATAAGATCTAAACCAGTCGAGGGCTGAGCCCTTAATTCCTACGACCTTTTCCAGTCTGTGAAGAAGGATATTATGGTCGATAGTGTCGAACGCTGCGCTAAGGTCGAGTAAAATTAATAGACTAATGCAACCCCGATCAGAGGCTAATAGCAAGTCATTGACTACTTTAACTAATGCTGTCTCTGTGCTGTGGTGGGGCCTGAAACCTGACTGATAAAGTTGATAGATATTATTACTTTGTAGATATGAAATTAGCTGCTGCGCTACTACTTTCTCTAGTATTTTAGATAGAAAGGGAAGGTTTGAAATCGGCCTATAGTTAGTTAAGTCGTTAGGGTCAAGGTCTGGTTTCTTCACTAGTGGTTTAATAACAGCTAATTTAAGTGATTTTGGAACGTACCCATTGCTCAGTGAGGAGTTAACTATTTTAAGCAGGGGTTCAGTTACGGTTCCAACTATTTGCTTAAGAAGACGTGTTGGTACCGGATCTAATAGACAGGTTGATGATTTAGCAGAAGAGATGAGCGAGATTAAATCATTCTCTTCAAGAGGAGTAAAACTTTCTAAGCTATTTCTAACTATTTACCTGCATTTCTTCTACATATATTTTACTCCTCCACCCAAAACTTATTCTACACCTTTTGTTTTGTTCCCAGCACTTCTGTAAGACCATTTTCGTAGGATGTTCTTCTTTATGCCTCTGGAGGTTAGCCCAGTAGTTGATCATTAATTGTTTCCTTCTAATTTCTAGTGGCATCTCTCCTAACAAGACTTGTAAAGCTGGAATGGGTGTCGTCTTTACTGCTCCACAACACTGTCTCATAGCTTGAGCTTGTATTTTATTGAGTTTTTCCAACAAGTTTTTTGATGCTGAATCATATACCACACTACCATAATCAAATACAGACCGGATCAGTGCTACATAAATAGTTTTTAATGAAGAAAAACTTTCCCCCCATTCCACTCCACTTAGACATCTCATGACATTTAACCTTCTGACATTTCTCAACCATTTTGTTTATATGTTCAGCCCATGTACGTTTCATATCAAAATAAACACCTAAAAATTTAAAACTCTTCACCCTCTCCAACGATCTCTCATACATCTTCAAACTCACTTCTGGGACAACCCTCTTCCTAGAAAAAATTACGGTCTTAGTTTTCTCCACTGAGAATTTAAATCCCCAATCATATGCCCCTTCTTCTACCTTTCTAATTGCTTCTTGCATCTTCCTATTACCATATAAAATATTCCTTCCCCTTTTCCAGAATGCCCCGTCATCTGCACACCTGTTGTCTCATTATCCAATTGCCCTGATGTACCATGGGTATTCTACCAGAGTGCCACCCAATGGACAAATATATAACTACAGCAAAAAATGGCTTCAACAAACACCATTCTCACTGTTCTCACCGTTCTGTTCTCTCTTTCTTACATTTCGGTGTAGGTTCATGCATAGAAATGCACAAATAAGCACAAACAGATGTGGACAAATTTTTTGGTACCCTTACAGTTCTTTGAAACAATGATTCATTGCTCCTGAAAAGTGATTAAACCAAAAGCAATAGTCTCATATATACCTGCCTGCCCATATAGTATGTGATAGATTAAACCAATAAAATCGTGAAGAGAAATGACTCATTGTTTATTTTTACCAAGTTTTATTTTTAAAACAGCCTGGACAGATTTCTTGGTACCCCTAAAAAAGATTACAAATCATTGCATTCTAATCATGTTTCAAACTAATTGTTTAACCTTAATTAGTGTCTTCATGTGACATTTGTCAAAATACAATACGCCACTGTGGCAATACCACAAATATGACAAAGCATTTAAAAGCAAAACGCACTACAGAGCACGACGAAGTAGAGCTGAGGCGAGCAGAGGACGTAACACAGACACGACCCCCATCTTCTGGCTTGAGGCAGAGCTCTTTAGCAGAATCCTTTCAGAGAGGTGGACATTATCCAGGTACCAAGTGGTGATTAGATTATTTGAATACAAAAAGTCGAGTCATATGTATCATAGCTATACTCTGTACAATACAAATTGTTTCAGATATGAAGATATTACAGTATTTCATGTGGAGCAGAATATTACACTGCATATAAGTATTTAAACTGGACATTTTGTTTTAAACAGTAGGATTTTTATTAAAACCTTTTATACATTTTTTCATCAGCCTATATCTATTTCTGTTACCTGATATCTGGTGGATATTCTTAATGAAATCATTTATATATTATTTATAGAATTTCAAAACATGTTTATTAAATAAATTACATACTTTAAGTGTCAAGTAATACCTGGGAGGGATTTACTATCATTATAAGTTGTTAATGCCTGTAACACAGCTTTAAGAACATAACATATGTATTATATTTTATAGATGACTCACAGAGAGCATCAGAAATTACAAGAAGCATAGGAGAGATGTAAGGGACCTCCAACCAATCTCAGTTGTAGAAGACAGAGGATTTATTGCTCTTGTGTTATTTGTTATACAAGTTGCTATTTGATTAATAGTGTTCAGTATTTTTTTTTTAAATGTAGCAAAAAGGAACTCATGTCTATTGCAGTTTATTTAATAATAATGATGGCTCAAAAGACACTCTAAAATCACTTAGATAAAAATATTTCATAGAGGTATCGGTATGAATATCGGCGCTACTTGTCTTGAAAGTACTTGGTATCGGATCGAAAAGAAAATAAGTGGTATCGCCCATCCCTAGAGAGAAATCTCTGACTGTCATTGTACCTTCAGTCTTTTGTTTATAAAAAAAAAAAAAAGATAAAGAAAAAAAAAAGCGCGCCTGAAAAGGGGGCTGCTCTTCTCGGCGTTGATGCAGAATATGGCACCGCATCCACCACCAAAACACTTATTAACCTAAAGAAACCTTTCAATACGTGCTGCCAAGAATACAGCTACTTGTTAAATACAACTAACGTTAGCGATAGTTAAATCGTTATATCGTTAAAACTGGCCAAGCCTTACACAAACTTGCTAGATAACTAGTTAGCCCAAGTAGGTTATTAGCTAGCATGCCGGGGCAGCCATCTAGTTAGCCTCAATGCTAGCTGGCATGATAACAAAATGAGGTTCGCATGAACGATAACAGAAGACGAACACGACCCACAAATATATATATAAAAATTACAGACTAACAGTAATTAAAATACATTTCCGCTGCGTCATGCTAGAAAACTCGGTGTTGTTAAGTCTAACTCGCCCGTCATGATTGAGGAGTAATACACACAGTGTTAGCAGGTGGCTACAATAATAAACACACTTCATACATCTTATAATAAACTACATAGGTAAAGTTCGTCACGACAAACTTTGGTGTTGGCTTGACAAAGCCAGTCTGAAAGTTTAAAATAGTTGTCAGTTTGACATCTGAGGGTAATGTGCAGTTTTAAGAAAGAGACAGAGAGATAGGGTGCCAATACTTGTAGAGTTGATTAGATAGATAGAGTTGTACCATCTCATCTGTAAGTTGTACCTACCTACACAAATAAAATACAACCATATAAATCAAGAAAACAATTATTGACATATAAACATTCCTGCTGTGTTTAACACTGAGATGCTCGCTGAAGACAGCCACTGACAGAAAACTTGACATTTTTTTGTCTTTCTCACCATTCTGTGTCCGGCTCCCCACAACTGGACAGATGAAGATTCTCCTCACATAACTGCTGCTCGCTGTTTTTGCCTTGTTTGTTTTTCGCACCATTCTGTGTAAACTCTAGAGACTGTTGCGCATGAAAATCCCAGGAGATTACAAGTTTCTGAAATATTCAAACCAGCCCGTTTTTTCCTCCCATTTTGATCACTGACGTCAACATTATCTAACTTGATGTGAACATTAATTGACCTGCAGGAAATTATACACTGCGCTACTGTCACATGATTGGCTGATTGAATGAACGTGCATGTGTACAGTTGTTCCTAATAAAGTGGCCAATAAGTGTAGAAATATTTTGTCTTTTGTATTGTACAGTATAGTAGAGCTTTTAGCTGGATGAAAGCTGCGAATGCTAGTTACAGACCAAACTAGGATTATGAGTTCGTGTGCAATATACCATCATTACCTACGTAATGCGCCTGCTCCAAAGTCAGACTGGAAAAAACTATTAAGGATCATATAGGACTAAAAACAGACCCAAAGAAAACACATACTGTAAGATCCAATTTATTTTTGCTGATCTTCAAGCTGGACATTGTCCAACTTAAGGAATCAATTGGCAGTAGATCACTTACTATGAGCATCTCAAAACTGCTAAGGGTGGTGCTTAACATCCAGATAGCGGGACTGTGGACGCATTCCGTCCCAAAAATCTGGATGTATTTAAATCCCTAATGAGCAAGCCAGAGGCGACAGTGGCAAGGAAAAACTCCCTCAGATGACACATGAGGAAGAAACCTTGAGAGGAACCAGGCTCAAAAGGGAACCCATCCTCTTCTGGGTGACACCAGATAGTGAGATTAGAAATCATTACTCTTCCTTAATCATGTACTATATAGACAGTCCTGAGGGTGTTGAAAAGATGTTCTTTATGAACATCAGGGTGTTTATGATTACAGCAGAAGTGTTTAGATACAATTCTACAGTGTCCAAGAAACAACCTTAGGCAGGAACCCTGGGTTCAGCCACAAGGTCACTCCAGAATCATCTGGCCAGTAAAGCACGCAGGGCGAATTTATCACAAAGGCATGCAGGTATTCCTCCCTTTTTGCTGAGCTGATCATAAGCAAAAAGTATTCGACATGTTCGAATTTCAGATCAGCATCCTGTAACCTGCAACAAGAAGTTGGGATCACAATTTGGTTCTTGGGGGAGTTTGGCAAATGGAGGTGTTTACCTCCTTAGCTCACAACACTGCTATGAGCCCATGTGCTGCCAACAAGATGTTATCCACTGTGATGTGGTTAGCCAAAATGGCTGCCACATATACGTTCAGCATAGATGGCAATTTGCCACTATACAGCAGTGCCCACAAAATGCATACATAGCCACATGCATAACTTTGCAGTTATCGAGCTGCTCACCGGTTCGAGGGGCCGAACCCACAGGTGCAGGTCGTCTGGCTGCGACAGACACCTGCTACACCGGTGGAGCGTCGTTAACATGATCCGCCTCCATACTTAACTCACAATGAGAATTCCACTAGGCCAAAAGCGTCGTCGCAAGAGATACTTAGCAAAATCCCGCGTAGTCTCCATCTTCCATCTGCATCACCCCTGCGTGCCCCCAAGCCATCCACGCTGTCGCTTGCCCCGACATCTTTCCCACCGCATCTTCTTGCATCTTTCTAGAGAAGAGGAAGGGCTTCAGCCAGTGCTGACTCTCTCATAGAGGAGCACATAGGCGCTAGTCGACCTCATCTTTAACACGTCCGTCTCGGTGGTCAGAGTGACCCGCTGGTCATTGTAGGTCATCCACTGGTGACTGGAACTGGAACAATCACTCAGATAATGTCCTGGGAAAGGGACATGTAGTACATATGGATCACTATAAAGTGTGTTTGCTATGAATGAAAAAAAAAATGTGGATCACTATAAAATGTGTTTTCCTAATTAATTAATAAATCTTGAGGCTGTAGTTATAAGTGTGTGTATGTGTGCTTATATCTTACCACATAATGTTGTGCTTCCAACATGGCTGAGGACACTGATCAGTCGATACGTGGCAGCTGATCCACCCTAAAAACAACACACATCACAATACAGATCACATACAGATACAAAACCTGAGTCTACACACTACATCCTATTGCATCCTTCCCAGCTCTCTTTCCTATCTTTCTCACTGCATCTGTCATTGTGTCTCTCTGTCTCTCTCTCACCAGTTCATTTCTGTCTGTCTCTCTGGCCTCAGCTTTGCTGTTCTCTACATGAAGAAGGAAGGCACAAAGGAAAGATTAGCTCTTCTTTAACTAATATGGATGTGATTTATACTGGCTGTAAACATTAGATGACTCTCTTGGACTTGAGGCTCGGACTAGTTTTTTTGCTTGCGACGTACCTATTCCGGGCATATCGGATTCAGGATGACAGTTTATCTGCAGCTCAGGTTTGATCTCCACTGGCATATGCAGCTTGACGACTGTGTAATATTCAGTCACTTTGAACCTGTTCAGCTGCAGAATCAGAAACCTGGAGAGAAAAGAAATTAAAAGTGACCTTCGAGCCAAAGAGCCACAGTCACTGGTGGCACACTTACAGCACTTGCAATTGACTGACCAGGTACTTGCCTGTGATGGAAAAGTCAAAAAAGCTTAACCAGAAAATGTGCCTTGATTTAGAGTCAAATCCTTTTCTCGCTCAGATGCTCTTAGCCCCGAGTGTGACTACTGTGACTATGCGAACGTTACCATGAGGGAAAATGCACCAAACCAAAACACTGCATATGTGAAAATACCCTTATATAACACTCCTAGTGTGTGTGTGTGTGTGTGTGTGTGTGTGTGTGTGTGTGTGTGTGGTAGCCTTACCTGGGCAGAGTGTGGAACATCCACCTGGACTTGGCACATTCTCCTCCACACACCTTGCATTTGCTCTCTAACTCTGTGGGGTTCTACAGTATACACATTATTCACACTCAGAGATGTCCGGGATAATATGATGTGACAGATATGAAAAAGAAACAGAAGCAGGCTGAGAGTTACTCACATTAACTATGTCATAGAGGCACTCGTCCACTGAGTTGTGCACCAGGGGCAGAGAGATGTGATTAAACACTTCCACTTTGTTCTGCTGGGATCCACAGCTGCAACACACAACATGCATCAACATCTAATCAACATCTGCATCACATACAAACTCCAAACTCTTTACGTTACTTGTTATACCTGGAGCATGTTATAATGTTCCTCATCTTGAACTTGAAATTGGCCCTGACTGGGCATCTAGGGTCCACATCCTCTTGCCAACCCAGCCATCGCCCAGACTCCTCCATTTGGGTCAGACAGTGGCAGAGGAATTCATGGGCGTCCTATACACACACACACACAGCAGTAAAAATTAAATCTTATCCAAAGCATTTTCTTTCTGCATGTTTGTGTGTGTGTGTGTGTGTGTGTGTGTGTGTTTTCTGAGCTCACGTTCTGTTGACTAATGGTGAATTCTGGATTGATGTCTGTAGCTGATTCAATCAGGGCCAGGAGGAGAGAATCCTTGCTGATGCCACCTTGAACTTCAGAGCTCTTTCTCAACCTCGACAACTCCACAAAACATCTGCAAAGGATCCAGGAAAAACTTCCTCTGAAATTCTACCTTCAGTAATATTCCTCAGCTCAGCTCTTATCTCACATATTCTTCCACCTTTCCTCCTTGCAAAGATTTAGATCAGTCAATAAGTTTAAGATAAGTCCAGAGTGCAGCCGCGCAGCTTTTTACCAGCACCTGAGACTATTTTACTTGTGCAAAATCTACACTCTAAAATCTTTACTGTCTCTGCATCAAAGAACAAAAAGGATGAAAATCCTATGTCTGTTTTATAACGGCCTTAATACACTCACTCCCTGCTATCGTTCCGATCTCACACTCTTAGGTCATTTTCACACTTGTGAACACTGACGCCACGTGTCGACATTCTGTACTTTTTACTGCTGGTTCGTCATACGTTTTATTATTGATTTGGTCAATTAGTCATTGCAGCCATTGACTCAAGTACTTGGACTAAGTGTGAAAACACCATTAGATTCCTGTCTACTGCTATGCTCAAAGTATAACAGTTGTAGTCCTGAGTGAGTCTTTTCTGTTGTAGCACCTCACCTCTGGAGCAAACAGTCTCATATAATATTGTTATATCTCTATAATATTGATCTGATTATCTATCTGCTTTCTCAAACCTTAATTTGATCCTTTTACCTTTTCATTAATTCTTGTTAATTAATTTTTTATTATCCTAAATTTGTCTCC
The DNA here is from genome assembly GCF_027358585.1 of Pangasianodon hypophthalmus. NCBI lineage: Eukaryota > Metazoa > Chordata > Actinopteri > Siluriformes > Pangasiidae > Pangasianodon > Pangasianodon hypophthalmus. The sequence goes on from NC_069713.1 coordinate 7,465,534, forward strand.
TAATATAGTCCCTTTGCTAGTTAACAGTTTTAATGTTATCTGCTCCCTTAGGTATTGTAAGGAGTATGCCTATGTTCTTAAAAAATGCTGTATAAAAGTAGCGTATCATTATAATTTATAAATGTACAGTAATGTATATTCTTAGTACCTGAGGAATGTGTCCTCTAGTTTGTGGACAGAATTGTCCAGCAGGTAGGAGAGCTCTCCGCAGAAAGACTCAGCTGTGAACAGACACTGCAGACTTGCGTTAACGTAGCAGTTGTTTCCAAAATTAGGCAACCTGCAACAGATCCACCTGTTAGACACAGATTCTGATTCACAAAAGCACACTCGGGCTGTGTAAACATACGAACACGTAGCACAGCGCTACTGCTAATGTTCCTATAAATTTATAGGCTCATTAATATTCTAATGCATTCTGGTACCAAATATTAGTAAGCATAACTAATTATGTTTAAACTAATTCCAATCTGAATATTCTTTTTAAATTAAAAATGAGAGACAAACACACATCAATGTGTCATACCCGCCAGTGAGCTCTTGCTTGTCTGTGATGGGGGGCAGAGTCAGAGTCAGAGTCGTGCTGTTTATGTTTCCCTCAGACGGAGTCGGAATCGGGCTCTTTACGTTTCCCTCAGACGGAGTCAGAATCGGGCTCTTCATGTTTCCCTCAGACGGAGTTGGAATCGGGCTCTTTATGTTTCCCTCAGGGATCATCTTTTTGGAACTGAAACAGTGAGGCATAGAGTTTATAGTGAACTATTTGTGTCTGTGCGTTGGCAGGTCTGGATATTAAAGAGTAAATTTGTACCACTGTATAAAAGAATATAAATAAGCTTTTCTTTGCTCTGTTTTACTCATCTGTCTCTCACCTGAATGCATGTGGATCTGTCACCCTTTTCTTGTATTCCATGTAAGAAGAAAAGGCCAACTCCATCAGTACCTCCATCAACTTTGCCATTTCATCCTCCGACTTGAATAGGATCATTTCTTTCTTTTCCTCCTTCCTGTCTTGGCCACGCAGGGTCATCTCCTTCCTTTTCTCCTTTTCTTTCCTCATTGCAGTGGTCCCCACTGAGCTTTGTAAATTTGTCCTCACATGGGCCTCTTTGACCTCTATGCGTTTCGTCCATGGGTGTTTTGAGATAGGACTCACAATGACCGGCTTTGTTTCGGATGTTTTCATATTAGGCCTATTTGAGGTCGTCTCCTTCCTTTCTGCAGTCTTCTTTTCTTGGCCATACAGGGTTGTCGTCCTCTTTTCCTCCTTTTCTTTCCTCATCGCAGTGGTCCTCACATGGGCCTCTTTGACCTCTAAGCGTTTCGTCCCTGGGAGTTTTGAGGTCGGCCTCACACTGACCTGCTTCGTTTTTGCTTTTTTCATATTAAGCCTATTTGAGGTCATCTCCTTCCTTTCTGTAGGCTTTTTTTCTTGCCCATACTGTGTTGTCTTCTTCCTTTCCTCCTTCGTCGCAGTGATCCTCATCGAGCTTGGTAAATTTATCTTCACACCGGCCTCTTTGCCCTGTATGCATTTTTTCCCTGGGAGTTTGGAGGCTGGCTTCACACTTACCTGCTTCCTTTCTGCACTTTTCTCACTGCGGCTAGTCGAGGTCTTCTTCTTTGTTTTTGAGAGTTGCCCTGGCATGGCCCCCGCTAATAGTTTCAGAAAGACATTTTGCAGAGTCTCTTTTGGAGTTTCTGAGCTGCTGAGGAGTAAACAGATGCTGTTTGTATTCACAGTAACTAGCAGTCAAATTCCATAGTATTTTTAAATACTGGATCTGAGCCTACAACAATCTGTCTCTAAATACCTATAATTCTTACAGTTTTCTGATGTCAACATGGAGCTGTATAGCTTTTGCTATAACATACCTTTCTGTAAATGATGCAGGTTGCACCTTGTTCTTCTTCTACACATGAAGAAACACACAGACATCAGACGCTTATGAAAACACAACAGAAACACAAAATCCTTGTGCTACATTTCAGGTTAGTTATTTTTACTTCCACTCTTTGGCAGTTCTACTTCCTAATTTTGCATTTTCCTTCAGAATTACTGAAGTCATTCCCATGATTCCCAGCTCCTTTTCACCCATAAAACAAAAGGGATGAAAACTTTGGCACTACACTGAAAGTAAACAAGGTTAATCAAAGAAGCATTCAGAAAATTCATGTACTTTACAAGTCTGATATTTCGTGTGATTTTTCAGTAACAAATAGTAAATGTGATGTTTGTGTGTGAATATTTTGGACAGAAGATGTTCTTACCCTCCAGAAACACCATTTTGATGTTCTCCTTGCACCATCCTTCTTCTTCTCTGTGGATTTCTCACTAGATCCAGGCGTCTCTGTTGGTCTTTTTGAGCCGCTGAGGAGTAAACAGATGCTGTTTGTCCTCCCAGTAACTATCACAGGTTTTGTCTGAATTCATTACCCATAATACCTGAGGTTTTGTTTGAGCTTGATCTCATTAAGGAGATGCACATATCTGTAATGTAGCTTACCTTTCTGTAGGGGTCACAGGTACAGAAGGATGCACCTTGTTCTTCTACAGATAATAAAAGGAAACACACAGGCACAAGAGTGATGCTTATAAAAATACTATTTTTTTTCCAACATGCTACAGTAAATTTTCTTCCATTCTTTGGTAGTTTTTTTTTTCCCCCAATCCTACCCCTCCTACCACCACCAAAAAAAAGGCAAATGTGATGTTTGTGTGTGAATATTTTGGATAAAAGATGTTACCTTCCACAAACACCATTTTGATGTTCTCCTTGCACCATCCTTCTTCTTCTCTGTAGATTTCTCACTAGTTCTAGGTGTCTCTGTTTGTGTTTTTGAGCCGCTGAGGAGTAAACAGATGCTGTTTGTCCTCCCAGTAACTATCATTCAAATTCTATAGTATTTTTAAAATCTGGGTCCTGAGCCTACACAATCTCTGTCTGAATTCTCTCTGTTTGACCTTGATCTCATTAAGGAGATGCACATGTCTGTAATGTAGCTTACCTTTCTGCAGGTGTCACAGGTACTGAAGGATGCACCTTGCTCTTCTACAGATAACAAAAGGAAACACACAGGCACAAGAGTGATGCTTAGAATAATACTCTTTTTTCAACATGCTACAGTTATTTTTCTTCCAATCTTTGATAGTTTTCTTTTTTTCACCTCTGTCGAACAAAAAAGATCTGTATTATGGCTTCCTTTAAAATGATGTATTAATGTTAGTATTTAGATAAAAAAGAGAGCTATGTGTCCTAAAAGTGAAATTACATATAAATAGTTAATTTACAACAGACACTTATTGAAGTCAGTCTCAATTAGCATTTTATTGAGTGTTTAGTGCACTAAGTAGTGTCTATAACACCTTTATGTTGCACCCTACGTAGTGAACATATGAGGTAAATAGTAAGACATTTGGGATGCGACCTCAGTGTGTGTGAACTTTTCCTCCTGTGCACGAGCTGAAGGAAATGTAAAGCTGACATAAATATCAGCGACAAGAAAACATTACTCTGGCTAAGTAAACCATTTAAAACATTAAAGTCTAGGATAAAATGATGCTGTTGCCTCCACATGAGATTTCTGTTTGTCTGTGGAGGTATACTGGGTTAATCAGTCTCGTCCATATCAGAATGCAGCTCAGTGTTTCATTTATTTCCAGCAGTTCACATTTCACTGCAGTATTAAAGGAATTCCACAGCCCTAATAATGACTATAATCATCACTACAGAATTAATAGCTGATGGAGCCCAAAGCTGAGATCAATTCAATATGATTTATATCTACATTTATGTCTAAATATAGATTATTTACTATAAACATTGTCACAAAGCAGCTTTACACAAATCTGAAAATAAAGTGCATGGCTCTTCAGCCTGTTTGAATGTTTAATGCCATAATTTTTGTACTGAACATAAAATTCACCTCCTTTCATGTAGATTAGAAGACGTGTTTTTGAGATACTGAGACATTTCACTTTCAATAACGAACAGTAAATGTGACGTGTGAAAGTTTGTGGATTAAAGAATTTCTTACCCGCGACCAAAAACAGGGGCAGCAGAGCATTCTGAATTTTCACTGAACTCCTTCACAATAAAAGAAAATGATTTATCTGAAGAAACAAAGTCTAAATGTGAAAAATGTCTCTTTGCTCCTGTTTCCTTTTTCTGCACTGAGGTAAAAATGTCGTCCAGGTGTTCTATAGAACGCGCGCGCTCATGTGCCAGCCGTTGTGACGTCACAATAGCGGTGACTTCACCCACGCCGCTCAGTTAGCGCGAGCCCAGTTTTTAAGCGCAACGCGATTCTTGAGTTCATTAGTGTTTCCTTTCAACATGAGAGTATATATATATATATATAGCCTTTGTGTGAAAATGCTCTTTGGCTTTTTCTTAGTTTTGGAAGTGTATCTGAAATTAGTGGGCAGCGCAAAGCCAAAAGATTGCAGATTAAAGACAGCCATATAGCCATATACACTCACCGGTCACTTTAATAGGAACACCTGCACACCTGATGCTCATGTGGCAGCAGCACAACGCAGACAATCATGCAGATACAAGAGCTTCAGTTAATGTTCACATCAAACATCAGAATGGGGGGACAAAATGTCATGACTTTATAAGCCTCTACTGTATATGTACACTCACTGTCCACTTTATTAGGAACACCTGTACACTTGCACATTCGTGCAGTTATCTAATCAGCCAGTCATGTGGCAACAGCGCAATGCAAAAAAAATAAAAATACAGGTCAAGAGCTTCAGTCAATGGTCACATCAAAAAATGTGATCTCTGTGACTTGAACCGTGGCATGGTTGTCGGTACCAGAAGGGCTGATTCGAGTATTTCAGTAACTGCTGATCTCCAGGGAATTTCACACACAACAGTCTCAAGAGTTTACACAGAATGGTGCCAAAAAAAAAAAAAAAAAACACAAAACCTAAAATCACTGAGTGAGCAGCAGTTCTGTGGGTGGAAACGCCTTGTTGATAAGAGAGGTCAGAGGGAAATGATCAGATTAGTTTGAGCTGCCAGGAAGGATGTAATAACTGAAATAATGACTTTTTATAACCGTGGCAAACAGAAAAGCATCTCAGCATGCACAAAACATTGAACCTTGAGATGGATGTGTTACAAGAGCAGAAGACCTCGTTGGGTTTCACTCCTGTCAGCCAATAACAGGAGTCTGAGGCTTTCATGGGCACAGACTCACCCAAACTGGAAAGTTGAAGCTTAGGGAAAAAAATCACAAATGGTCTTTTTCCAGTCTTCCACTGTCCAGTTTCAGTGAGTCTTTGCCCGTGACAGCCTCAGATTCATGTTCTTGGCTCACAGGAGTTGAAAGTCACTGAGATCACATTTTTTTCCCCCCAATCTGATGTTTGATTTGCTGCATGATTTTATGCAATGCAAAAAAAATAAAGATACAGGTCAAGAGCTTCAGTCAATGGTCACAATGGTCACATGATGTTTGATTTGAGCATGAATTGAAGCTCTTGACCTGTAGCTGCATGATATTATGCATTGCACCGATGCTCACACATGATTGGCTGAATGGATAACTGCATAAATGAGGTGTACAGGTGTTCCTATTAAAGTGACAGGTGAGTGTATATATTAATTTATATTAGTCATACCCAAGGTAACTATACCACCAAAAAACACAAAAAAATATGTACGGCTAATATTCACTCACCAGCCACTTTAATAGGAACATCTGTACCCCTGTTCATTAATGCAGACACACGTCAAGAACTTCAGGTAATGTTCACATCAAACATCATAATGGGGGAAACGTGTAATCTCTGTGACTTTAACCGTGGCAAGGTTGTTGGTACAAGGTTGGTTTGAGTATTTCAGAAACTGCCGATTTCCTGGGATTTTCACACTTAACCAAGAAGGGTTTAACAAGAATGTTGTGTAAAAGCAGTTCTAGGGGGGTAAATGATGAGCGAGGTCAGAGGAGAATGGCCAGACTGATTCAAGCTGTCAAGAAGGATACTGGACAGCTGAAGATGGGAAAAACATCCTCTGTTCTTATTCCTAACTTCAGTTGTCCAGATTCAGTGAGCCAGTGCCCACTGTAGCCTCAGATTCCTGTTATCGTCTGACAGGAAGGGATTCATTGCGGTCTTCTGCTGTTGTAGCCCATCCACGTCAAGGTTCAGCATTTTTACTCACCACGGTTGTACATTGTTATTGGTGTGCTATCCGCCAATCATTCATAAATTCATTTTACGGTTTTGAAAATGAATCCCTGAGTCAGGAAAGCGGGGGGCGAGGGGGTGGTGGTCTTGTTCTCAGGGGTCTTATCTCTTCCAACCCTTGGAACACCCCTGGCTCAAACCAGTCTGTCCATTCTCCTCTGCCCTCTCTCATCAAGAAGGTGTTTCTGCCCCTACCTAGCTTTTTTTTCCATAATTGGATATATGACTATTTGAGTTTTAGACCTTGTGTGATGAAACAAGTTGAACCAATTTTAAAAAGTCAACATTTCCTCTTTTCTTAGAGTGAAAAAATAATTAATTTCTTATTTTAATGTGTGCCAAGAAAAACAACAAAATAAAATATTTTTTCCCCTTGCGTCCCTATTTTTCTTTTTATTTCACAATGAAAGAACACTGTAGCAGCTTTCCATTAAACTGCTGGTATTGGTAATAGGAGTGAGCAAGTAGATGACGCGTAAAAATTAGAGTCTATGCAAACAGATGTAAGATGCAAATAGTCTTTCTTTATTGTGCTTCAGTGAATAAAACATTGCTTCAATTAGCTTCCTGTGGTGTCATTTTGTTTTGTTCACAAAAAGTCCACACAAAACTCCATACATTGTAGATACAGCATACTGTTCAACACGGTCCAACACATAGTCCAAAAAGCCTGTTTAACATAATGAAGCACGACCTAAAACGGTCAAAAACTGTGTGCTTCCCCACTACCAATACACACACCTGTTATCTCATTATCCAATTGCCCTGATGTACCATGGGTATTGTACCAGAGTGCCACCCAATGGACAAATATATAACTACAACAAAAAATGGCTTCAACACACCGGCCCCTTAATTGCTTATGGCAGGAAGACATAATGATTACAAACTCAAAAATAATAATAATAATAATAATAATAATAATAATAATGAAGCCATAATGAACACTGCATCTCTGGACAGGAAGCAGTAAATTTAATTTCTAAATACCCCAACTTAGTCTAACAGAAGACAAAGCTTATTAATTGGACGTTCTACGACACTACTTTTGGTTTGTACCTTTACTGAACGTACTAAACCTTTGTTGTCTGAGTAGGTCTCCAAAACTCTTCCAAGTATCCATGAGTCTCGTGGTGCTGAAGGATCAACAATGACTACAATGTCTCCAGAAGTGAAGTTTCTACGTTCTTTGTTCCACTTTTGTCGATTTTGCAACAAGGGTAATTATTCTCGTACCCATCTTTTCCAAAAAAGATCGGAAATGTATTGCACTTGTTTCCATCTCCTTTTGGCATACAGGTCAGATCTTTCAAATAAACCAGGTGGCAATGCAGGATTCCCTCTCCTAAGCAGGATGTGATTTGGAGTGAGAGCTTCTAGATCACTAGGGTCACTGGATAGTTTGGAAATAGGACGGTCATTCAAAATGGCTTTTGCTTCGCACAAGATTGCTTGCAATGCTTCATCGTCCAGTGTTTGTTGTCGAAGAACTGAACAAAGAATTTGTCTCACCATTCGAATTATACGCTCCCATATCCCTCCATAATGGGAGCCTGTCGGGGGATTGAAGCACCATTGAACTTCCTTATGAAGTAAGGCTCTCTGAATCTTCTTGTTGTCCAATGCTGAGAGAGCATCCTTTAACTCCCGCTCAGCACCAATAAAATTAGTTCCATTATCCGACCTCATAAAAGAAACTTGTCCACGACGACAAACAAACCTGCGCAAGGCATTTATGCATGAGTCCGTATCTAATGAATACGCCATTTCCAAATGGACTGCTCTGCTTGCGAAACAAGGAAATATCACTCCATAGCGTTTTACTTTACTCCTGGCTCTTTTTACTTCAATGGGCCCAAAAAAAGTCCACTCCTACATTGATAAAAGGAGGTAGGTCAGGGGTGATCCCTTCCAATGGAAGGTCTGCCATTTTTTGTTCACCCAATTTTCCTTTATAACATCTACAGATGACACACTTGGAGATAATTTTTCTTGCCACAGAATTAGCATTTGTAATCCAATACTTGTACCCGGATTTTGGAAAGCATTAGGTTTCTGCCACCGTGACCTAACTGCTCATGGATGTCTCGAAGTATGAGATATGAAACATGCTGATCCTTAGACAACAAGATGGGATGCTTAGTTTCAATGTGTCTTGCTGATTTACCAAGTCTTCCTCCCACCAATAACAATCCATTATGTAATACAGGATCCAAACTGTATACAGTACCATTTATCTTTACTCTAACACTTCCATCCTTGAGCTCTGCAATTTCATTTTGAAATTGTTCCTGTTGACTAAAAGGAAGGATACCAATCTCAGCCTTGGACAGAAACTTCACTTCTGGAGACATTGTAGTCATTGTTGATCCTTCAGCACCACGAGGCTCATGGATACTTGGAAGAGTTTTGGAGACCCACTCAGACAACAAAGGTTTACTACGTTCAGTAAAGGTACAAACCAAAAGTAGTGTCGCAGAACGTCCAATTAATAAGCTTTGTCTTCTGTTACAAGCAGACTAAGTTGGGGTATTTAGAACTAAAATTTACTGCTTCCTGTCCAAAGATGCAGTGTTAGTTATGGCTTCATTTTTATTATTATTATTATTTTTGAGTTTGTAATCGTTATGTCTTCCTGCCATAAGCAATTAAGGGGCCGGTGTGTTGAAGCCATTTTTTGTTGTAGTTATATATTTGTCCATTGGGTGGCACTCTGGTAGAATACCCATGGTACATCAGGGCAATTGGATAATGAGACAACAGGTGTGTGTATTGGTAGTGGGGAAGCACACAGTTTTTGACTTTATGTAGCAGCTTTCCATTAAACTGCATTTAAAAAAAAGTAGATGACGCGTAAAAATTAGAGTCTATACAAACAGATGTAAGATGCAAATAGTCTCTTTATTGTGCTTCAATGAATAAACATTGCTTCAATTAGCTTCCTGTGCTGTCATTTTGTTTTGTTCACAAAAAGTCCACACAAAACTCCATACCTTGTAGATACAGCATACTGTTCAACACGGTCCAACACAGTCCAAAAAGCCTTTAACATAATGAAGCACGACCTAAAACGGTCAAAAACTGTGTGCTTCCCCACTAACAATACACACACCTGTTGTCTCTTCTTCTTCTTCTTCTTCTTCTTTTTTTTTTTTTTTTTTTTTTAAACGGTGGCTGGCAACCGGCGTAATAGGTGCATTACCGCCACCTTCTGCTCCGGAGTGTGGAACAGACAGAGATTTATATTCTATTTATCAGCCCCGTCTCCCTAATAAAATCAAAGAAAGCTTTACTATTAATTTCACTTGACCATTTTATTAAAACCTTAAAATTTAGTTTTTCAATTCCATTTTTCTTTATTTCTTCTATCATACTGTTCCTTTCTTGTTCATACTTAATACGTTCAAGAATCACATGAGGTATTGTTTCTTCAACATGACATTGTTCACATAATCCGTTTGGATGTTTCCCTATAATTTTAAGTGTGCTATTTAAATTTGAATGACCTAACATTATTCTATTATAAATAACCTCTTCTTTCCTTGATTTACCTATACATTTTATCTTCTGACCTACTTTATTAATTAAGCTGTAAAAAAATCTTCCCTTTTTCCCATTATTCCACTTTACTTGCCATTCTTCAATCACTTTACTCCAAATTAAAACCTTAATTTCTGACTTACTTAACGGAACTTCAATCTCTACGATTTCTCTCTGTAATGCTTGTTTCGCTAATTTATCCACTTCTTCATTTCCCTTTATTCCTATGTGTGCAGGAACCCATATAAAACTGACTAAAATATTATTTTGAACAATTCTTGAGTATATTTGTAAAATACTAAAGAGAATATCTTGGTGGCTAGATTTAAAAGATCTCAAACTCTTTAAGACTGATACTGAGTCAGAACAAATTAAAACATTCACAGGTTTATGTTCCTCTACCCACTGCAATGCCAAAAGAATTGCTACCATTTCTGCAGTATAGACTGCCAAATGATTTGAAGTTCGCTTTATTCCCTTGATTCCACTGCCTGGAACTAAAAAAGCAGCCCCAGTTGTCTGACGCTCTGGGTCTTTTGATCCATCTGTATATATTTGTATATACTGGGTATACTGGTTTCTAACATATACTGAAAATGCAGATGACAGGTCTACTTCTCTTTCTGCTTTTTTGACTTCCAACATATACTGTACAAATCTATTTGAGGTGTCACATAAACCCATGGTTCATATTCCAGAATTAAAACTGTTGGGCATATCTTGATACTATTTAGCTGCATTTCTTCTACATATATTTTACTCCTCCACCCAAAACTTATTCTACACCTTTTGTTTTGTTCCCAGCACTTCTGTAAGACCATTTTCGTAGGATGTTCTTCTTTATGCCCCTGGAGTTTAGCCCAGTAGTTGATCATTAATTGTTTCCTTCTAATTTCTAGTGGCATCTCTCCTAACAAGACTTGTAAAGCTGGAATGGGTGTCTTCTTTACTGCTCCACAACACTGTCTCATAGCTTGAGCTTGTATTTTATTGAGTTTTTCCAACAAGTTTTTTGATGCTGAATCATATACCACACTACCATAATCAAATACAGACCGGATCAGTGCTACATAAATAGTTTTTAATGAAGAAAAACTTGCCCCCTATTCCACTCCACTTAGACATCTCATGACATTTAACACCTTCTGACATTTCTCAACCATTTTGTTTATATGTTCAGCCCATGTACGTTTCATATCAAAATAAACACCTAAAAATTTAAAACTCTTCACCCTCTCCAACGATCTCTCGTACATCTTCAAACTCACTTCTGGGACAACCCTCTTCCTAGAAAAAATTACGGTCTTAGTTTTCTCCACTCAGAATTTAAATCCCCAATCATATGCCCATTCTTCTACCTTTCTAATTGCTTCTTGCATCTTCCTATTACCATATAAAATATTCCTTCCCCTTTTCCAGAGTGCCCCGTCATCTGCAAAAAGAGATCTCCCCATACCTTGATTTACTTGATTAAAAACATCGTTGATCATTATAGAAAAAATTAATGGACTTATTACACTCCCTTGTGGAGTTCCATTTTCTGTCTGGTATATATTTGACACTTCATTCCCTATTCTTACCTGGATACTTCTGTTCGCTAAAAAGTCTTTCATCCAATTATATATTCTCCCACCTATATTCATCACACTTACCCTGTTTGGCGACGCGGTAGACTCCATCGTCGAGAGATACCAGCAGGCCCGTGCTCAGGCGGCGGTGTTCCAGCAGTTCCTCCCCCGTCACTCTCTAGCTCATGGGGCTGCTGGGCGGGGGCAGCCCCCTCCGTGTACGGCCCCCTCCTTCAGGGAGGCCCAAAAACAGAGCGTTGCCTCTCGTGCTCTCCCTCATCTCACGGTGCCCGGGTCCCCCCAGTGCCCTCAGGAGGTCGGTCTGCCAACCCTGCCACCTATGGTGCTTCAGGGTGCAGCGGTCCCAGTTCTCGCCCGGCAACGTAGCGGGTCTGGGAGGCTCGCGGCCTCTTCTGAGGCCTTCGCGGCGGTTAGCTCATTTCCCCCGTGTCGGTTCGCCGCCTCAGGGCACCCAGCTGACCGCTTCTGTTACACCAGAGGTCAGTCTCGAGAGACTCATTCCCTTAGTGAGCTTTCTGGCAGCGTGGAAACTTCTGCCGAATGTGTCTCATTGGGTCCTGCGTACTGTAGAGAGAGGCTATCGAATTCAGTTCGGCTCACCTCCGCCTCGCTTTTCCGAGGTTCTTCCCACTGTGGTGGGTCCCGAGCAGGCTCTGGTATTGGAGCAGGAAGTACACACTCTCCTGAGGAAGGAGGCCATCGAGGTGGTCCCTCCTCACGACAGAGAGTCCGGGTTCTACAGCCAGTACTTCATTGTTCCCAAGAAGGGGGGAGGGCTGCGTCCCATTTTGGACTTGCGGCAATTGAACCTCTCAGTCGCGCGACTGAAGTTCAGGATGCTTACGGTCACTCAGGTCGTGTCTCAGATCAGGTCCGAGGACTGGTTCGTCACGATTGACCTAAAAGATGCGTATTTCCACATCTCCATCCTTCCCCCGCACAGGAAGTTCCTGAGGTTCGCTTTTGGGGGCGAAGCTTACCAGTATCGGGTTCTTCCCTTCGGCCTAGCACTCTCATCCCGCACCTTCACGAAGTGCGTGGATGCTGCCCTGGCTCCTATGCGACTACAGGGCATCAGCATACTGAATTATATCGACGACTGGTTGATTTTAGCTCATTCAGAGCAGATGGCGGCTGGGGAGCGGATGGGGAGCGGTCATGAGTGGCCGTCCTGCCCGTGGTCTGTGGAGCGGCCGCCATCTCACTTGGCACATCAACCGCCTGGAGATGCTGGCCGTGTTTCTAGCTCTGAAACACTTTCTCCCAGACCTAAAAGGCCGCCACGTGTTGGTGCGCACCTTTACAGGCTGGCGCTCCAGATCCTTGTGTGGTCCCAAGGGAACCTCCTCTCATTGAGAGCGGCCTACATCCCTGGTCATCTCAACGTGGGAGCGGACGCCCTGTCGAGGCAGGGGCCGGTGCCCGGGGAATGGAGACTCCACCCCGAGGTGGTGGAGCTCATATGGCGTATGTTCGGCAGAGCCCAGGTGGATCTGTTTGCGACGCAGGAGACGTCACACTGTCCCCTTTGGTTCTCTCTGACTCATCCAGCTCCTCTTGGACTGGATGCCATGGTACAGCCGTGGCCGAGGCTGCGTCTGTACGCCTTTCCTCCGGTCGCTCTGCTCCCGGGAGTTCTGGAGAGAGTGCGCCGGGACGGAATTCGTCTACTGTTAGTAGCCCCGTTCTGGCCGGGCCGAGTATGGTTCTCGGACCTGATTTCCCTCCTAGACGGCTCCCCATGGGAGATTCCGATGAGGAGGGATCTCCTCTCACAGGCGAGGGGCCATCTTCACCCCCGCCCGGAGCTGTGGAAGCTGTGGGTGTGGCCTCTGAGGGGGCACAACTCCGCACTTCCGGTCTCTCAACTGAGGTTGTGGAGACCATCCTCCAGTCCAGAGCTCCCTCTACGAGGAAACTGTACGCCCTGAAGTGGAAACTTTTCACTTCCTGGTGCGGAGACCGCCGGCTTGACCCTGTTCACTGCCCAGTTGGTACAGTGCTGGAGTTCTTGCAGGCCCGCCTCTCCGCGGGGCTGACCCACTCCACACTGAAGGTGTACGTGGCGGCTATTGCGGCCTGCCACGCCCCTCTCGATGGCCAGTCAGTGGGCAGACACCCCTGGGTGACACGTTTCCTCCGCGGTGCGCTGAGGATCAGACCTCCAGCTCGATCTCGGGTCCCCTCGTGGGACCTGGCCGTGGTTTTAGAGGCTCTCTGCAAACCCCCCTTCGAGCCCATAGAGGAGATTTCGGACCGTCTTCTGAAGTTAAAAACTGCCTTTCTCTTGGCAATTTCCTCTCTTAGGAGAGTGGGGGATCTTCAGGCCCTCTCTGTGGCCCCTTCCTATTTAGACTTTGCGCCTGGTTTGGCCAAAGCATTCTTGTACCCCCGAGCGGGATACGTACCGAAAGTCCCCTCCTCGGCACCACGGCCGGTCGTGCTGTTGGCTTTCTGTCCTCCTCCCTTCAGGGAGCCCGACCATCGGAAGCTCAATTGTACGTGTCCAGTGCAAGCACTGGACGCGTACGTCCACAGAACTGCCCTGTGGAGAAAGGCGGACCAGTTGCTTGTTTGCTTTGGTCCTCCTAAGAGGGGTTTTCCTGCTTCTAAGCAGACCCTCAGCCGGTGGATTGTAGAATCCATTTCTCTGGCTTTCGAGTCCTCTGGTCTCCCCAGTCCCCTGGGGGTCAAGGCTTACTCTACCCGAGCGGTGGCGGCCTCTAAGGCCTTTCTGGCAGGTGTGTCCTTACAGGACATCTGCAACGCGGTGGGATGGTCCACGCCCCTGACCTTTGCCAGGTTTTATGACCTAGATACGCGAGCCACTCCCGGCTCCTCTGTCCTTGTGCCTTAGGCTTGCCTCCTCCTGGAGGCAGGGACTCGTAAGTCTGGCGGCGTGGGTATACTCGTTCCCATAGCATTTCGTGACGCAGCCCGAATTCCTGAAGGGGAACGTCTCCAGGTTACGTATGTAACCATGGTTCCCCGAGGGAACGAGACGCTGCGTCTCGGTGCCACACTTCCGGCGTCCCTGCGGCGCTTGCTTCATTTTCCAGTAAGCTCGCCGCTCGGGCTTTTATGCTTCCGGGTCGCTACGTCACCCAGCACGTGACGTCTCGCCCATCCATTGGACGGATTAGACACGTGATTCAGAGCGCGGTCACGCGGGGGCGTTCCCATAGCGTTTCGTGACGCAGCGTCTCGTTCCCTCGGGGAACCATGGTTACATACGTAACCTGGAGACGGTTTCTACCACCATCACTATTGAAGCATCAATTCTTACCTCAGTGTATTACATCAATCAAGAAGAGACTCCTGATTAGATGTAAGTGGATGTTTTTGGGATGTGTAACATATTCAATATTCAATATTCAATAACATAACATACTTAATTAACTTGTGCTTTTCATGCAGTGCACGAAACTCCAGAACTATGGCTCGTCAGACTGAAGTGGTGTTTGTTCTTCTTCTCGCCATGGCAGCAACAGCTTTTGGTAAGAGTCTTATCCCTGATAAGCAGGACACTTTTAACTAAAAATAACACACTTGCAGGGGCATGGGCACTTCAAGAATTGCTCTAACGTGATAATAGCTGCTGTTTGATTGTTCCACTTTTGTAGCACTTTTGCACATTTGAGCAGTTATTGGTGAAACTATGATTTGTTTTCTGTCTTCTAACTGTAGCCAAATATCTGTGACCTCTTCATGTCTTTTGAACAATCTGCCATCTATAAATCTCAGAAATGTAGACAAAATAATTTACAAAAATGTTTAACTATTTTTCTCATTTTAAGCTGACAGGGTGAATCAAATACAGTAAATAAATAGAATAAAATAAAAATTCTGATGATGATCAATAGACCACGAAAGTCCAATTCATAGCCACCAAATACACCTAAAGAAACTTGTGGTCTATTAATTCTTTGCCACACCTTATTAAAAATAACCTCTCCCCTCAGAAGCTTTGTTTATACTATCTACTGTCTAATTTTTTTTTTAATTACCAAGTCAAGGGAGCCAATAAAAAAAAAACAGGACTCATGCTGTCTAGATGGCTGGGTGAAATTTGAAGGACGTTGCTTCAAGTATCAGGCCACCAGCATGGACTGGGCTTCTGCTGAGGTTCAGTTAAATTCAATTCATTTCAGCTATACAGAAATTTACAAAAAAAAAAAACGAAAAGAGTTAAACAATTCTGTTGGTACCTACCGTTATGCCTATTTTATACTGTATATAGTTTTGAATATCTTCATCTTCAGTAAGAGCTTTATCCTGTTCAGGGTCACGGTGGATCCAGAGTCTATTATTTATTCTATAATATTCTATAATATTCTATTCAGATTTATTCTATAATATTACAAATGTGCAGTCCCCTCCGAAACTATTGGAATGGCAATTTTGTTAGAGCTGTACACCAAAGACATTTGGGTTTGAGATCAAAAGATGGATATGAGACGAGATTTCAGCTTTTATATCTTGGTATTTACATATAGATGTGTTACGCAGCAAAACATAGAACCTTTGGTATCAGACCACCCAATTTTTAGGCTTGAAGTAAATTAAAGTAAATAACACTTAATATTTGGTTGTATATCCCTTGCTTGCAATAACTGCCTGAAGCCTGTGACTCATTGACATCAACAAATTGTTGCTTTCTTCCTTTGTGATGCTTTCCCAGGCTTTTACCGAAGCCTTTATCAGTCTCCTCTTCAGGAGATGAAATGCTGCTCAATTGGGTTAAGGGCTGGTGATTGACTTGGCCAGTCTAAAACCTTCCACTTTTTCCCCTGATGAAGTCCTTTGTTGTGTTGGCAGTGTGTTTTGGACGATTATCTTGCTGTATGATAAAGTTCCTCCTGATTCATTTGGATGCATTTCTTTGTAAATTGGCAAACAGAATGTTTCTGTAGACCTCTGAATTCATTCTGTTGTTACCATCATGAGTTACATCATCAACAAAGATTAGTGAGCCTGTTCCAGTTTCTGGGTTTATCTTCACAGCTCTCACAATGTTTCTGTCAACAGCTGTTGTTGTTTTCTTTGGCTGACCCAGTCAGTGTCTGTTGCTCAGTACACAAGTGGTTTCTTTCTTTTTCAGGATATTTCAATTTGTTGTATTGGCTATGCGCAACGCCTGTAATATTTGCGCAATGCCTCTAATTGATTTTCCATCTTTTCTCAGTTTCAAAATGGTTTCCTTTTCTCCCTTAGACAGCTCTCTGATCTCCATGTTGGCTTATCCTTTTTAACAACAAATGAAGTCTTCACAGGTGAAATTGAAGGCTAATACCAAAATTAGATGTTCAGAGCCATTTATTGTTTAAACAATCAATCTAACAGGACACACCTGGGTAACAAGATGTATCATTCACATGTTCCAATATTTCTGCTCTCCTAAAAATTGGGTGGTCACATACAAAATGTTTAACACATCTACATGTAAACACAAGGAAGGAAAAGCTGAACTTCTAAACTCTCTTCTCATATTCATCTTTTGATCTCAAAACTGAATGTCTTCAGTCTACAGCAAAAGCAAATGAACTGGCCTTGCCGTTCCAGTAGTTTCGGAGGGGACTGTAGCTGGTTTTTTAGAGTCATAATTCACAACTCTACGAACACCCAGGGATCCATAAAGCTTAGCCAAGGGGTCTGGATTTTACATTTTGTTACAATGGTGGAAATCCACCACTGCATTATTATGCTTTTGAGTTCTCTTGACTCCTCGGATCAATCCTGAGCCCTGGTTACTGCTTGTGTGGGGTTTCACATGTTCTCCCCGAGTTTGTGTTTGCTCCCACCTCCCAAAAATAATGCCGGTAGGTGTAATGGCTACTCTACTCGGTAGGTGTAATGGCTAAAAGGGTGTACTCCTGCCTCATCCTCAGATTCCCAGGACAGTTTCTGGATCCACAGCAGACCTGATCAGGATAAAGCAGCTTACTGCACATGAATGAAAGAAAATACAGCACCAAGGAAGCTTTGCCTTTATTAAATAATATGCAACATTATGCATAGTAACTGCAGTTAATGAACATGCAATGACGCCAAAGCTCTTTTACTTTTTCTAGAAATACTGTCTGAATCTCGGGGCAAACTTGATCTCAATACACAGCGAAGGTGAATATCAGTGGTTCAAGTCCTTTGTCCTTGCTGCAGACCCCAAGAACAATCCAACATGGATCGGCCTTAATAACTGTCAGAAGGTTAGTTAAGTATCAAATTGTTCCTGAACGCAAGACAAGGGAAGGCATATAACTGTACAGTGACTGATTTATCAACTTAAACATGGTCAAATGACGAAACACACAATACCTTAATTAAGTATTATAGCCTGTTACGGACTGTCCACTGGTCATTCTTTCAGAACAACCACTGGTTGACCAACCACTGACCAAATTGATTTTCACCAAGTGGAGTCCAACTCAACCCAATTTTGTAGGTACAGAGTGCTGTGTGGTAAGTGAAAACTTCTTACATAGCTGTGTTAAGAATCTATCTTTTATAACTTCAGGGTTTGGTGATTCATTTTCAATTAAAATGTTATGGCATGTTTAAATCCATATTCTTTGCTGTGTCTGCAGATGAGAAGGACTGGCTTGATGCTCCATGTGAGTGGACCTATCCCTTTGTTTGTGTCAAGAGGCCTAACTGAAATGCTCCCAGCCTCAACTTGGCAACTATAATACAATGTTGGATTTTTCTTCCTTGTCACTGATGGATTTACAAAAACCTCACTGTGGCAAGTTACCATAATTTCAGCAAAAAAAAAAAATAAATAAATAAAATAAATAATAAAAGTTACATTTTGGTGTTCATGAAATAATTTCATAAATGGTTATTATTTTGGTGTCATTATGGAACACACTCTCCATCTATTCCTCTAGCGTCTTAACGTACTTTTCCGTTTGTCTCTTTGGAGGATCTCTTGCATTTTCTATGTTGCATCACAACACAAATGGTTTTCCCTTTAGGAATGGTTTCAAGTATATTCCTTTAGAACGCTAGAGCCTTTAACCATCCGAAGAACCCATAAGGCAGAGGTTCTCAAAGTGGGGTCCGGGAACACCCAGGGGTCAGTGAAGCATAATATTTAAATCGTCAGATTGTGTTCATAAAAAATATTCACTGAAGTGTCCATGAAATTTATTTTACAGTTAAGGGTCTGTAGAAATTTGGAGAACCCCCGCCTTAATGAATAAAAAGTCTGGATCTATACTTGGAGATGTGTCTTGATGAGATGAGATGCACTGATGTGCTACATGCAGCTCTGGCAAAATGTTAACTGAATTCGAGGCTATCGAATTCAGTTCGGCTCTCCTCCGCCTCGCTTTTCCGAGGTTCTTCCCACTCTGGTGGGTCCCGAGCAGGCTCTGGTAATGGAACAGGAAGTACACTCTCTCCTGAGGAAGGAGGCCATCGAGGTGGTCCCTCCTCGCGACAGAGAGTCCGGGCTCTACAGCCGGTACTTCATTGTTCCCAAGAAGGGTGGAGGGCTGCGTCCCATTTTGGACTTGCGGCAGTTGAACCTCTCAGTCGCGCGACTGAAGTTCAGGATGCTCACGGTCACACAGGTCGTGTCTCAGATCAGCTCCGAGGACTGGTTTGTCACGATCGACCTAAGAGATGCTTACTTCCATATCTCCATCCTTCCTCAACACAGGAAGTTCCTGAGGTTCGCTTTTGGGGGCGAAGCCTACCAATATCGGGTTCTTCCGTTCGGCCTAGCACTCTCACCCCGCACCTTCACGAAGTGTGTGGATGCTGCTCTGGCTCCTATGCGGCTCCGGGGCATCCGCATACTGAATTATATCGACGACTGGTTGATATTAGCTCGATCGGAGCAGATGGCGGTTCGGCATCGAGATGTCGTTCTCGCCCATATGAAAGAGCTGGGGTTAAGACTAAACGCCGAGAAAAGTGTGCTTTCTCCGGTACAGAGAATCACTTATATGAGAGCGGTGTGGGATTCGACCATGATGCAGGCACGCCTGCCTCCTGCTCGGATCGAGTCGATCCTCACAGCAGTCGCGAGAGTGAGAGAAGGCCGGTCACTCACTGTGAAGCAGTTTCAGAGACTGCTGGGTCTGATGGCAGCTTCGTCCAACGTAATACCTTTTGGCCTGCTGTACATGAGACCCCTACAGTGGTGGCTCAAGACCAGGGGGTTCTCCCTGAGGGGAAACCCGCTCCGCATGATCAAGGTCACGCGACGGTGCCTACGTGCCTTAGACATGTGGAGGGAACCTGGGTTCTTGTCTCAGGGCCCGGTGCTGGGAGCTCCTCGTCGCCGCGTAACGCTAGCGACGGATGCATCTCTCTCTGGATGGGGAGCGGTCATGAGTGGCCGCTCTGCCCGTGGTCTGTGGAGCGGCCGCCATCTCACTTGGCACATCAACTGCCTGGAGATGCTGGCTGTGTTTCTAGCACTGAAACACTTTCTCCCGGACCTAAGAGGTCGCCACGTGTTGGTGCGCACCGACAACACGGCAGTGGTCTCTTATGTCAACCAGATCCTTGTGTGGTCCCAGGGGAAACTCCTCTCACTGAGAGCAGTTTATATCCCTGTCCGTCTCAATATGGGAGCAGACGCCCTGTCGAGGCAGGGGCCGATGCCCGGGGAATGGAGGCTCCACCCCGAGGTGGTGGAGCAGATATAGCGTATGTTCAGCTGAGCTCAGGTGGATCTGTTTGCGACTCAGGAGACGTCGCACTGTCCCCTCTGGTTCTCTCTGACTCACCCAGCTCCCCTAGGACTGGATGCTATGGTACAGCTGTGGCCGAGGCCGCGTCTGTACGCCTTTCCCCCCGGAGTTCTGGAGAGAGTGCGCCGGGACGGGGTCCGCTTGCTGCTAGTAGCCCCGTTCTGGCCGGGCTGAGTATGGTTCTCGGACTTGATTTCCCTTCTCGACGGCTCTCCATGGGAGATTCCCGTCAGGAGGGACCTCCTCTCACAGGCGGGGGGCGACATCCTTCACCCCCGCCCGGAGTTGTGGAAGCTGTGGATGTGGCCTCTGAGGGGGCACAACTCAGAGCTTCCGGTCTCTCAGCCGAGGTTGTTGAGACCATCCTCCAGTCCAGAGCTCCCTCAATGAGGAAACTGTACGCCCCGAAGTGGAAACTTTTCACTTCCTGGTGCGGAGACCGCCAGCTCGACCCTGTTCACTGCCCAGTTGGTACAGTACTGGAGTTCCTCCAGGCCCGTCTCTCCGCAGGGCTGACCCACTCCACCCTGAAGGTCTACGTGGCAGCTATTGCGAGCACTGGATGCGTACGTCCACAGAGCTGCCCTGTGGAGGAGGGCGGACCAATTGCTCGTATGCTTTGGTCCCCCGAAGAGGGGTCTTTCTGCTCCCAAGCAGACCCTCAGCCAGTGGATTGTGGAGGCCATTTCCCTGGCTTATGAGTCCTCTGGTCTCCCCTCACCCTTGGGGGTTAAGGCTCACTCTACCGGCCTCGAAGGCCTTTCTCGCAGGTGTGTCCATGCAGGACACCTGCAACGCGGCGGGTTGGTCCACGCCCCTGATGTTTGCCAGGTTCTATGGCCTGGATATGCGAGCCACTCCAGGCTCTTCTGTCCTTTTGCCTTGAGCTGTGCCCTTTCCACACTAGGCAGGGATTTGTAAGTCTGGCGGCGTGGGCATACTCGTTCCCATAGCGTTTCTACGCAGCTCGAGTTCCTGAAGGGGAACGTCTCCAGGTTACGCATGTAACCATGGTTCCCCGAGGGAACGAGACGCTGCGTCTCGGTGCCACACTTCCGGCATCCCTGCCACGCTTGCCTCATTTCTCAGAAGCTAGCGCGGCGTTTGCCGCTTGGGCTTTTACGCTACATCACCCCGCCCGTGACGTGTCGCCCATCCATTGGACTGATTACACATGTTATTCAGAGCGCGGTCACGCTGAAGGCGTTCCCATAGCGTTTCGACGCAGTGTCTCGTTCCCTCGGGGAACCATGGTTACATGCGTAACCTGGAGACGTTCTCTATGCATATTAAAGTAAAGTTTGGTGTTCCATAAGGCTCTGTTCTAGGCCCACTGCTAATTTTCTCTATATATTCTATCTCTAGGAACAGTTATTTGTAAATATGGCATTAGCAACCGCTGCTATGCCAATTACACACAGCCATATTTTTCAGCAAAGCCAGATGACAGACACCAGCTAATGCCTTGCTCCCTGGATGTTTCAGCAGTTGTGTATAGAAGCTCCTGTTAGTCTAGCAGATTTGACCACATCATCCCTATTTTATCTCCCAGTAAAATTTCACATTGATTTTAAAATACTACTAATGACCTATAAAGCACTGAATGGTCCCCCACCGCAAACTTTTGGTGTGTTATGATCCTCCATGCCTGCATTGATCAAAAGATGCAGGATTTTTGTTGGTTCCTAGAATAACAAAGACTACAACAGGGGCCAGAGCTTATGTCCTAGGGTGCCCTCATGCCTGTGTTACTTTCTGGCTCTCCTTTTTAGTTATGCTGTTATATCTAGTCTTGCTGGAGTTCCTGCTTGCACTCTGTACACAATGTACATCCTCTTAAATCACTACAGGATAAGAGCACACCTAACATTCTGTGTTCTCTCCCTCTCTCTCTCTCTCTCTCTCTCTCTGTCGAGCCTCATGTTACTCCTGCTGCCTAAAGAGATGCCTACTCTCCGATCCTACCTGGACCATCCTGATACTCTACTTCGGCTTGGAGCCTCTCATTCTTTTGGTGATCTCTGCAGCTCTTTAATATGCCTTCTACTTTATCATCAAAATCAGCCACTAGAAAACAATACATACAAGAACAAAAATAGAGAAATGTCAGTGCGTGTGGTTACTAGCTCTTCTACTGATCATTAGAAATCCATAAATCCTACCACAATACATCAGCGTTCATGTAGAATGAGTCAAATAGTGCTTGTTAAATTATTAATGGAAGATGATCTGCAACCTTTTTGTTGGAAAACAGGAAAAGGTGGTCTGGCGCAAGTGCGAGCTCAGAGGAGCCAACGACAGACCTGTTTAAAAAATATATTTAGGAATAAAATGTAGTTTTAGGCATGCTCATTAGATGTGTGCAGTTTATTTTAGGCACCTGGATTATTAATCTCTTAATAATCCCAGGCATTATGGAATATTTTTGCATCAATAAATCATCATTCTCAACCCAGCTAGAACCTTATAATACTATGATCTCGAAATTATTTGACGTGTCAGTATTGGGTGTATTATTAGCTCACTTAGTATGAGATGGTGGAAAGTTAATTAATTTTCTGCTAGATATCACATATTGTTAGCCGTGTTAACATTTTTGTGAGAGATGTAAGTAACACACGCAGGGATTTTCAAAAGTTTTGCACGTTTTTACCTGTAAAGTATAGTTCAGGGACAATTCTGTACACTTTTTTTTTAAATAAACATAATGTGATTATTTAAATATTATCAAATATTATGCTTCACTGACCCCTGGCTTCACCCAGATTCCACTTAAAGAACCACTGTCTTAACGGTTCTTTGGATGGTTAATGGCGGTAATATTCCTAAAAGGGAAACCATTTGTTGTGATTCTACATTGAAAATGCAAAAATCCCTCAAATTCTTTTAATTTGCTTTTAATTCATCTAGATGAATAGATGAAAAGTATAAATGATAAAAAAAAATACAAACCAAAATAGAACCTTTATTCATTCATTTATTTATTTATTTTTAGATTTTTTTTTTTGCTGAAAGTATGGTAACTTAAATGTAGCAAGGAAAAAATTCCACAAAGAAAAGCAAGGAAAAAATTTCCAACATTGTATTATAGTTGGTGAGGTGTGGCTGGGAGCATTTCAGACAATTCTCTTGACACACACAAAGGGATAGCTCTGATCACACCGAATGTCATTCCAGTTCTTCGTGGCTGCAGAAACAGAAAAACATAGGATTAAACATGAATTAAAAATGAAACACCAAACTCTAAGGTAATAAAAGATTATAAACACAGCTACAAAAAAGTTTCTGAATCTACTTACCACCATAGTTCATATGCGCACAGAACTCTTCAGTTAGAGAATTTGGTTCACCTGGATTCCACTTGGTGAAAGTTAGTTGGGTGCCATCAGACCAAAACCAGTTCAGTTTCTGAAAGAATGAACAGTAGACAGTCCATTACATGCTGTAATATTTGATTAACATTTTAAGTGTCTCTTCATCTGACCATGTTTAAGTCAATAAATAATGTATTGGCCAGTTATGTGCCTTCCTTGCTCTCACATATTTGAGTTCAGGAAGGATTTGATATTTTTCCAAGCTAACCTTCTGACAGCTAGAAAGTCCAATCCATGTTGGTTTCTCCTGGGGGTCTTGAGCACGGATAATGGACTTGACCTGCTGATATTCACCCTCGTTGTGTATTGAGATCAAGTTTGCACCAATATTCAGACAGTATTTCTAGAAAAATAAAAAGAGCTTTGGCATCATTGCATGCTTATTAACTACAGTTACTATGCATAATTTTTCATATTATTTTATAATGGCAAAGCATTCCTGGTACTGTATTTTCTTTCATTCATTCATGTTCAGTAAGCGGTTTATCCTGATCAGGTTTGCAGATCCAGAAACTGTCCCAGGAACTCTAAGGATGGGGCAGGAATACACCCTGGATGGGATGCCAGTCTACTGTGGCACACCACACACACGCATTCACTTTTATACCCCTAGGGGCAATTTATGATAGCCACTACACCTATCGGCATTATTTTCTGGAAGTGGGAGGAAACACAGACTGGGGGGAGAACACACAAGCAGTAACCCCACACAAGCAGTAACCCAAGCTCAGGATCGAAGCAAGGACTCCAGAGAACTCAAAAACGTAATAATGCAGTGGTGAGTTTTCATCATTGTAACAAAATGTTATGAATCCAGACCCCTTGGCTAAGATTTATAGATCCCTGGGGGTTCATAGACCCCACTTTGTAAACTATGACTCTAAAAAAACAACTTCATTTATAATATTCAGAATAATTTTGAATAGAATATTTTAGAATAAACAATAGACTCTGGATCCACCGTGACCCTGAACAGGATAAAGCTCTTACTGAAGATGAAGATATTCAAAACTATATACAGTATAAAACCGTAGGTACCAATAGAATTGTTTAACTCTTTTCATATTTTTTTTGTAAATTTCTGTATAGCTGAAATGAATTGAATTTAACTGAACCTCAGCAGAAGCCCAGTCCATGCTGGTGGCCTGATACTTGAAGCAACGTCCTCCAAATTTCACCCAGCCATCTGGACAGCGTGAGTCCAGTTTTCCTTCATTGGATCAAAAAAAAAAGTTAGACGGTAGATCGTATAAACGAAGCTTCTGAGGAGAGAGGTTATTTTTAATAAGGTTATTTTTTTAAGAATTAATAGACCACAAGTTTCTTTAGGTGTATTTGGTGGCTACGAATTAGACTTTCGTGGTCTATTGATCATCATCAAAATTTTTATTTTATTCTAGTTATTTACTTTTTTTGATTCACCTCATCAGCTTAAAATGAGAAAAATAGTTAAACATTTTTTGTAAATTATTTTGTCTACATTTCTGAGATTTATAGATGGCAGATTGTTCAAAAGACATGAAGAGGTCACAGATATTTGGCTACAATTAGAAGACAGAAAACAAATCATTGTTTCACCAATAACTGCTCAAATGTGCAAAAATGCTGCAAAAGTGGAACAATCAAACAGCAGCTATTATCACGTTAGAGGAATTCTTGAAGTGCCCATGCCCCTGCAAGTGTGTTATTTTTAGTTAAAAGTGTCCTGCTTATCAGGGATAAGACTCTTACCAAAAGCTGTTGCTGCCATGGCGAGAAGAAGAACAAACACCACTTCAGTCTGACGAGCCATAGTTCCGGAGTTTCGTGCACTGCATAAAAAGCACAAGTTAATTAAGTATGTTATGTTATTGAATATTGAATATTGAATATGTTACACATCCCAAAAACATCCACTTACATCTAATCAGGAGTCTCTTCTTGCTTGATGTAATACACTGAGGTAAGAGGTGATGCTTATATAGTGATGGTGATAGAAACCTCCCCTTTTCCAAAGAAAAATAATAGCCATTTGAACTTGGCAAAACAAACAATCAAAAAAATTCATTCTGCACCCCTCTAATTTACATTAAACTCATTAAACTCATCTTGGTTGACACAGTAAATTCACAGACACCCATCTGTCTGCAAGCTGAATTCCATTACACTGGAAAACCATGTCCAGTAGGACCGCCATGCAGGTGCACTGCATGGAAAAACACAGAGTATTTCATTTAGACATTCACTTCTGCTTTTCTTTGTTTTTGGGATGAAAATAATTGCACCAGTATAGGTTAATGTTTACCAATGTTTAATGTCTTTACTAACATTACCTCCCCTTGATTTTTTTCCACATTTTGTAAGAGACCAAGAATAACTCTAAAGGAGCTGTATAGGTCCACAGTTCAGATGGGGAAGATGGTCACAGGACAACCATAACGTGGAAACTCCACAAAGCCGAGCTTTTTGGAAGAGTGACAAGAAAAAAACCATAATTGAAAAAAAGCCCTATGAAATCCTGTTTGGAGCTCGCCAAAAGGCATGTTGGATACTCTAGTCTGAAGGGAACAAAATAGAAACTTTTAGCTTTTGCACAAAGTGGTTTGTTATATTTAACAATGCTCATTAGCATGAAAACACCATCCCTACATTGAAGCATGGTGGCATTATTTTGTGGGGATGCTTTTCGTCATCAAGGACTGGGATACTGGTCAGGGATAAAGGCAATATTGATTGAGACAAACACTGAGCAATCCTAGAAGAAAACCTGCTCCAGACCTGAGACTGGGGCAGAAATGGCCTTCAAAAAGAAAGATGACCCTAAGCATATGTCCAAAGCTACACTAGAGTGGTTCAAATCCAGTAAGTGGAATGTGTTCAAATGGCCCAATTAAAGTCCAGACCTCAAGGCAAATTACAGCAGATATAAGTCTACACACCCCTGTTAAAATGGCAGGTTTTTGTGAAGTAAAAAAATTAAACCAAGATAAATCATGTCAGAAATTTTCCCACCCTCAGTGTGAAATTACAACTTTTAAAAATTAAGTGAAAAACAATCAGGGACATTTTAGAGAAAAATAGGAAAAATGAAAAAGTTACAATAACCAGGTTGCATAAGTGTGCACACCCATTTATACTTGGGGATATTCATTCAATTTCATGTTCAAAAGTAATTATCATACATCTGTCTTCAATGAAATTATTCTGATTAACCCCAAATAAAGACCAGCTGTTTCTGTAGGATTTTCTTGAAATGGTTTCATTTGGCTGCTGGTTTCATCTGACTGTTGAATCCATGGTCTGCAAAGACCTTAAAAAAAGCCTGTATGGTCTTTCTCTAGTGGATGTTTCATTTTTTAGGGAGGGTAATAAAATTACATGAAACATCCTTAAACGTTTGGTTTAACTCATGCAGTTATTTACTCTGATATTCAGTATTTTTACTCGAACATGAAGTGTAGGACCAAACCTACAATTTTGCTCCCCCTCTGAAGTGGGGGTTCAGTTGCTTCATTTGCTCCATTTCTCAGGAACCTATAAGAAGAATCCATTAAGTAACCACAGTGTACCTCAGAAAAGATTGTGGATGTAGTAAAAAGACCAGAGAAACAGGATGTTTTTGAGGAATATGCTTCTTTGCTTGCACAGCTGGTGAAGGTCATTTGTTTGAAACTTCCTGTTTCTCTGGAAAATTTTGTGTACTAAGCTCATACACTGAATGTCCACTTTCCACTTTATTAGGAACACTTGCACACCTGATTAGACACTTCTGTAAGCAGCATAGACCCATTTCAAAATACCAACATGATGACTATTTCTGAAATAATTTCAGACAATCACCAGTCCAATTTTCATTTTTGTTTGTTTTACACAAATTGTGGTAATTTCCACAGTGTTCTTTTTAAATGCATTATGGTAGTTTTTAATATTACATAGCAGAAGAGGTGAGGCTGTGAAAAAAAAAATTCCTTCACAGCTCTGTTCACATAAAATGTTATTCAAGTCCTTCTCCTCTGCAAACACAGAAAATAAAGGGTTAAAAGATGTCATGAATTTTAAAGTGACAAGGACAATGATAAAGCAAAATGATAAAGATTACATAAGAGGCTTCCAGCTCCACTTATTTCACCTTTCCGCACGACAATGACCCAAAGCATACATCAAAATCATCAAAGGAATGGCTTAATCAAAATAAGATCAATGTTTCTGAATGGCCTAGCCAGAGGCAAGACCTGAATCCAACTAAAAATCTATGGGGTGACCTGAAGCCAGCTGTGCACAGGAGATGCCCTCACAATTTGACGGCTCTAGAATGTTTTTGTAAGAAAGAGTGGGAAAATATTGCAAAGTCAGTATGTGCCATGGTGATAGAATCTTATTCAAAAAGACTGAGTGGTGTAATAAAATCAAAAAGTGCTTCAACAATGTATTAGTTTAGGGGTGTGCACACGTATGCAACCAAGTTATTGTTTTTTTTTTTTCATTTTTTTCCATTAAAAAAGTTTCTGATCATTTTTCACTTTATTTGTATACTTTGCAATTTCACATTAAAGGTCAGTAAAGTTCTGATATGATTTATCTTAGTTTAATTTTTTTACTACACAAAAACCTGCCATTTTAACAGGGGTGTGTAAACCTGAGTGATATGATTTTATGCTCATGCCCAGTGGGAAATTGTGTGTACCTCTTTGCTTGCACAGCTGATGAAGGATATTCATCCGGAAGGTCCTGTTTCTCTGGAAAATTTTGTGTACTAAGATCATACACCGAATGTCCACTTTCCACTTTATTAGGAATACCTGTACACCTGATTAGACACTTCTGTAAGCAGCATAGACCCATTTCAAAATACCAACATAACGACTATTTCTGCAAAAATTTCAGACAATCACCAGTCCAAATTTTCATCTTTTGTTTGTTTTACACAACTTGTGTTAATTTGCCACAGTGTTCTTTTTTAAATGCATTATGGTAGTGGAAGAGGTGAGGCTGTGAAAAATTTTTTTTCCTTCACACAAACAAAGGGAAGCCCTGCTCACATGAAAAGTTATTCAAGTCCTTCTGACCTGCAAACACAGAAAATACAGGGTTAAAAGATGGCAAGACTCTTAAATTGACAATGACAATGAAAACACAAAATGATTACATACAGTCATGGAAAAAAGAAAGTACACCCTAATTAAATTCTAGGTTTTTATTTATGAGGGCCTAAATAACAATTGGGTGGTCCTCACCAACTTCTATAAACAAATAAATAACCTCAGGTAACAACCAAAAAACACAACAGATTTCAATATGTTTCAATATTTCAATAACGCTGTGGCAGGATCTTAAGAGAGCTGTGCATAAACGAATGCCCTCAAACATTGATGAACTGAAGCAAAGTTGTAAAGAAGAGTGGGCCAAAATTTCTCCAAAATCATGTGAGATACTGATATACTCCTACAGAAAAAGTTTCCTTCAGGTTATTGTCGTTAAGGTAGTACTACATGTTACTGAATTATAGGGTGTACTTATTTTTTCCCCACCTGAATGTTGATTTACTTTTTGAGAAAAAAAAGACTACATATTGAAATCTGCTGTGTTTTTTTTAGGTAACCTGAGGTTAATTGTTTGTTTATAGAAGTTGGTGAGGACCACCCAATTTTTATCTAGGCCCTGATAAATAAAAACATAGACTTGAAGCAGGGTGTACTTTCTTTTTCCCATGACTGTAAGAGGCTTCCAGTTCCACTTATTTCACCTACCAGACCAGTTAACTTTTACATACTGTTCGGGTCAAATTTGACCTATTTTAACAAAAATAGTTTTTTCGAACTAACTAAAATTAACAAAATTAACAAAAACAAATTCCACTCATTTTCCTACAGGTGCTACACATTTTTTGTACATACAGTAGCTTCTGTTCCTGGTCAGTTTTGATCTGCATGTCTTGAATGAATTACAGGTTCAAAATGGGGGAAATATCAAAACTGTGAAGACCTCCTGTGAAAAAAGTCCATGTATTGTTTGCACTGGGATCAGTTGAGATAAAAATCAAGGAGTGTCTTGGAACTTTCTTGAGAGGACATGCCTTCTGAATTGTGAGATATGCTGGCATTCCCACCACAACATATGTCTATAGACACCTGCTATTGGGCAGTTGTGGAAGAATTCTGAAAAAGTGAAACATAAAGAGTGTAAAGAGTAAAGACAAACAGTATAAACAGTAAAGAGTGGCCTTGATACTGTCATGAGATCCAAAAGCATTCCTGTGAGAAAACAGCCACTTTAAGGATATGTTACATTTTATTTGATACCAATGTGGCGAGAAGAGAAGGAGAATATTAATTAATTAATAATTCATTTATTTCTGCTAACAAAAAAGACAAACATAACATGCAGCATGTGTGGAAAATACATTTGCAAAGGTCATACTCCCAAAGTTCTAAATTATTGCCATGTTAGAATGAATGATGTTAGTTGCTGGGGTAGAGAAGGAGCAAAGTTAGTGGTCATGATTGATTCATTTTCATAACCGCTTTATCCTGGTCAGGGTCATGGTGAATCTGGAGCCTCTACCTGGATAACACTGTGTACAATGACGAAGGATTCACCATAAATTAATTCACAGTGCACCATTCACACACATTCATACCTAGGGGCAATTTAGTGTAGCCAATCTGCCTACAAGCATGTATTTTAGACAATGTGAGGAAACTCACACGAACACACAAAGAACATGAGAAACTCCACAGAGAGAGTAACCTGAGCTCAGGATCGAACCCAAGACCTTGGAGCTGTGAGGTGGTAATGCTACCCACAGTGCACCATGCTGACCTACTGTTCAATATTTTTGCCATTCTTCCTTGCAAAAGCATTCTAACTGTGTCAGTGGCTGGGCATCTCCTGTACACAACCCTTATCAGGTCAATGCCTGTAACCATCTCTTGATTAATATTTTTCAACAATGAGATCCCGTACCTACTTTGCAGCTCTTTGCGGCCCATGGCTTTTCCAGTTGGGTGTTACCAAAAAGATGTCAGGAAAATCCTATAGGAACAGCTGTACTTTATTTAAGGTTAATCAGACACTTTAATTAATGGCAGATGTATACTATTTAACTATTCATAACTATTTAACATAAGTTTGGATGTAATTGTTTGATTCCGAACACTGCCACATTCCCGATAATATATATATATATATATATATATATATGCTGTTACAGTACCCATCCGAGTGTTGGGCCCAGAGTGAGTAGCTCTGGGAGAGCCCATCCGTGTTGCTGTGCTGCGCCCCCGATCAGTGCTCCACTGAGAAGTCGAAATCCTGTAGAGAGAGGAACCAGCAGGTGACTCTGGCATTGGTGTCTTTAGCCTTGGCCATCCACTGGAGAGGAGAGTGGTCGGTGATGAGGATGAAGTGATGAACAGTCAGGTAATACCACAGCTCCTCGATGGCTCACTTGATGGCCAAGGCCTCTCTCACTACAGCTGCATACATTTGCTCTGCGGGGAACAGCTTTTGGCTTGCAAAAGAGGACTGGGTGCTCCTCCGAAGAACTGTGACAGGACTGCCCCAAGCCCTGTCTCTGAGGCGTCTGTGTGGACAATGAAGGGGAGGTTGAAGTCAGGGTTCCACAGAATGGCCGAGCTTGTCAATGCTTCCTTCAGTTTCGTGAACGCTTCCTCATCCTCCTGAATCCACTGCACCTTTCCTGATAGGGGAGATGCAATCAATGAAAAGTTAGGCACAAAGCGGGGGTAGTAGCCAGCCAAACCCAAGAAGGCACGTACTTGTTTTTTGGTGGCAGGTCTTGGGTACTCACGCACTGCCTCGATCTGCCTTCTTCTTCTGTGGCATGAGCAGTCCACGACCGATGCTGTACCCCAGGTACTGGGCCTCCATTAACCCCAGATGACACTTTTTTGGGTTGGCAGTTAGCCCAGACTTCCAGAGTTCCTCCAACATGGCCCTCAGGTGGTAGAGGTGGTTGGACCAGTTGGACCAGTGGATCACCATATCATCGATGTAGGCGGCTGCATAATGCCTGTGAGGTCTTAGGACAATATCCATGAGGCATTCGAAGGTGGCTGGTGCTCCATGCAGACCAAAGGGGAGAACCCGGTACTGCCAGTGGCCTTTGTTTGGTGAAGCCCATCTTCGGCTTAGCCTCCGGGCTGAGAGCCACTTGCCATTATCCTTTGGTGACGTCCAGCATGGAACCGGGCTCTCCCTAGTCACTCCACCCTTGGGAGGGGATACACATCTGAAATCCAAGTCGTTGCACAGCTGGATGCTCCCATCAGGCTTGGGCACCCCAACAATGGGGCTGGACCAGGGACGTGTCGACTCCTCAATGACTCTGCCTCAGAGCATCTGACTGACCCCTTCCTCGATTGCCTGATGGCAGGCTTCTGGGACGTGGTAGGAAAGCTGTGTGACCATGACTCCCAGTGGGGTTATGATGTCATGACTGATCAGATGCGTTCTGCCTGGCACAGAGGAGAAGACATCAGCAAACTGGTCCACCAGCTCTGCCAGCTACTGGGACTGAGCTGGCATGAGCTCCTCTCCTTGGTTGACCAAGGCACACTCTAATGGATCTGTGTAAGGCAGGCTGTGTAAGGTTAATATAGTACAATTGTGTGTCGGGTCACTTACCTGGTTGTTGCAGTCTGTAATTTATGGGACTCACCCTCTCGAGGACCGTGTACTGGCCCTGCTACCATGCCAGGAACTTGCAGGAGGTGTCAGGAAGGAAGAGGAGGACCTTATCCCCAGGCTGAAACTAACGGGGCTGGGCAGGATGGTTGTAGGCTCTCCTCTGTTCTCACTGGGCAACCTCCATATGCTACCTCATGATTGGAATGACGTGGTCTATTCGCCCCTGCATTTCCTGTATGTAATCAATGAGGGAGCGGAAGGGGGAGGACTGCTCTTCCCACGCCTCTCGGGCCACGTCCAGCAGTCCCTGAGGTCACTGTCCGAAGAGTAGCTTGAACGGGGTAAACCCGGTGGATGCATGGGGATTCTCTTGGACAGCGAAGAGAACGTAGGGGAGGAGCAGGTCTACCACCCAGCAAAGCATCCTCTTCAGGGTCTAGTTGAAAGAGATGGACGTCCTCAGGTGTTTAACCTGCAACAACCAAAACAGATCCGTCATTAGTTTGGACCTAAATGGCGTACCTTGGTCGGTCAGGATGGCCTTTGTGATGCCCACATGACTGAAGAGGAGCAGGAGCTCATGGGAGGTGGCCTTTCTGAGGGGAACTGCCTCAGGGTATCTGATGGCGTAGTCCATGATAACTAGGATGAATTCATGACCCCGGGCAGATTTTGGCAGCGGCCCTATGAGGTCCATGCCAATCCTCTCGAAGGGGATGCCGAAAATAGGGAGAGGGATGAGTGGCACGGGAGCAGGTTTGTGGGGGCTCATCCATTGGCACTGGGGACACTGCTGGCAGAAGACCCTGACTTCTGCATCCATGCTGGGCCAAGTGAAGCGGTCCCTCAATTTCTGCAGTGTGTTCCAAGCCCCCAGATGAGCACCCTGGGGATGAGAGTGGGCCAGGTGCGGTCTTTGGTACAGCTTTGGGGAACTACCAGGAGCTAAAGAGATTCTCTTCACAGTTCCGTCCTCTGGTAGAGTAATCCCCCTCATACCAGGAAGTGTGTGTCGGGCAGGCGTTGGTCTGGCTGCTGTAGGATGCCCTTGATGACTCGCACCTGCCTCCAACAGTTCTTTAGCCTGGGATCTTCTTTCTGCTCCTGGCTGAAATTTCCCTCCCAAGAGACCTGGGTAGACACAATAGACACAGGGTTAGCAGGGGGGTTTGACTCACCTGCTGAGGTCACTCCGGCATCAACCTTGTTTTGGGCCAAGCGGGCCGGCCGGATCCTTGGCCACGTCGTCCTGGCCTTCCTTTTCCTCATCGCCCGCGATGCCCTGGCTGTCAAGAACCCCAGCCAGTCACAGCTCAATAGCAGTGGCAAGGGGAGTTCGGGAATGAGGCCGACCATAAATAGGCTGTCAGTGTCTTGGTGCTTCACCATTACTTGGGCAGCGGGGACCTCCTGGACATCCCCGTGGACATACGTCATCTTGAGGGTTCTCATGAGCTTGGGCGCAGGGAAGCTAGAGGGCCGGAGCAGGGTTATGGTACTCCCTGATGGGTAACCTGGGAGTGGACGTTGTGTGCAGAGCACAGCCTGACAGCCAGGGCTTGTCTAGGGGTCACGGGGCGGCAGGATCCTGGTCTGTCGGCATGGACACGTTCTGCGGTGTCCCATTGGCAGAGCTAGTGAGCCTGAGTCTCCCCTCCCCTGGGGTCGTGTGTTCTGGGTGACGAGCCTGTGGAGGACGGGGTAGCTCTTGCTGCTTGCCCCTGTCGATCTCCAGCATTGCAACTGCTTGCTCCAACGCCTCTATCATTTCCCTGGGTTGTTGGGCCCCTCTCATCATGAGCGCTTTCTGCTCCTCAGGCAGCTCTCAGGAACCGGTCCATGGCCACCCTCTCAGCCACTTCAGTGGTGGTCAGGAGCTCGGGCTGGAGCCACCGCTTTGTGATCCATAATAGACTGTCCATTTGGCTCCATGGGATGGCTTTGGGGTTGTAGGTCCATCGATGGAGCTCTGCCGCCACACTGGTTTGGGACGGACCACAGCAGAGGAGGATCTCACTTTTGACGATCTCATAGTGGGCTGCTTCCTCAATGGTCAGGGCATAGTAGGCCAGCTGGGCCTCTCCTGTGAGGAGTGGAGCGAGGCCTGGGGGCCAGTTCTCCCACTACTCGACCCGCTCGAAGGTGAGCAGGAAGGCTCCAACATCTTAGTCAGAAGTGAGTTTAGTCAGGAAGCGCTGGGCCTCCCAGCAGGGGTCGGGGAGGGGGACAGCTGCAGCATCACCGACCGTCTTCTTAAGCTCCAGGAGCTCTCGTGCGGTGGTCTGAAGGCCCCGGGCCAGCTCCTCTGTGTTGGCTTGGTGCTGCAGGCTCATCTGAAGAAATTGCTGGAAGAAGTTATCCATTCCACTCTCGACATGCTGTACTGCCCGCATCCTCCACCAGTGTGACGTGCAAGACCTAGACACAAACACAGGCACAGAGAGTCTTTGAATAAGGGGAACGTGCTATTTATTCACAGTGAGTAAGGTGCAGTGTAGTGAATTTTTAGGCGTGTAGGTAGAGTGGGGGTGAGGATGAGTGATGATAGTGTCGTCTCCGGGGTTGGCGCGGCAATCCCTCTGTAGTGGTGCTTAGAGGCGATGGAGGTTTAGCGGCAGCAGTGTTTAAAGTGGCACGAGCCTAGCGGGAGACAGCAGGGGACCGTCTTCCCCGCTGATGTCGCTCTCTGCAAGAGAAGAAACAGACAAAAGTTAGTGAAGTCGCCACTTTCTCCTACCTCTCCCACTGCGCTGCTGCGGGCTCCTTTTATCTCCCTCCGGCTCCTCCAGGAGGGTAGATTCGTGCCACGACAAGGATTGGCTGCCAGACGTGGAAGGTTGAAAGTGCTCTGCCTCGCAGCCACGTGCACTCTCTGTCCAAAACAATGGGGGTGCTGAAGTGGCGCCGTCCTGGAGTTTGCTTGTTCTCCCCATGCTTTGGGGGCTTCCTCCAGGTACTTTGGTTTCCTCCCCCAGTCCAAAGACATGTGCTGTAGGCTGATTGGCATCTTTTTATGCCAATTTATGCATCCTGGAAACAATGTATCCTGGAAATAATAAATTTATTACAGAAACAGTGTTCATGAGTTAAAATAAAGCCACTTTATTATTTTTCTTTTATTCTGTAAAAAATATATTGTGTTTTTGTGATAAATTCATATTTTAAAGCCAAAAAAATGGTTTCAACATCTCATTTTCACACAAAGGCTCTATACATTTTCATTTTGAAAAGAAACACTAATGAACTCAAGAATCGCATTGTGCTTATAAACTGGCTCGGGCTAACTGAGCAGCATGGTTGAAGTCAGCATTCTTGTGATGTCACAACAGCTGGCACATGAGCGCGCCTTCTATAGAACACCTGTCCAACATTTTTATCTCAGTGCAGAAAAAGGAAACAGGAGTAAAAAGACATTTTTCAAATTTAGACTTTTTTTCTTGAGATAAATCATTTTCTTTTATTGTGAAGGAGTTCAGTGAAAATTCAGAATGCTCATTAAACATTCAAACAGGCTGAAGAGCCATGCACTTTATTTTCAGATTTGTGTAAAGCTGCTTTGTGACAATGTTTATAGTAAATAATCTATATTTAGACATAAATGTAGATATAAATCATATTGAATTGATCTCAGCTTTGGGCTCCATCAGCTATTAATTCTGTAGTGATGATTATAGTCATTATTAGGGCTGTGGAATTGCTTTAATACTGCAGTGAAATGTGAACTGCTGGAAATAAATGAAACACTGAGCTGCATTCTGATATGGACAAGACTGATTAACCCAGTACACCTCCACAGACAAACAGAAATCTCATGTGGAGGCAATAGCATCATTTTATCCTAGACTTTAATGTTTTAAATGGTTTATTTAGCCAGAGTAATGTTTTCGTGTTCCTGAAATTTGTCAGCTTTACATTTCCTTCAGTTCGTGCACAGGAGGTCGCATCTCAAATGTCTTACTATTTACCTCATATGTTCACTACGTAGGGTACAACATAAAGGTGTTATAGACACTAAACAGACTAAATAGACAGCACTAAACACTCAATAAAATGCTAGTTGATTGACTCCAATAAGTGTCTGTTGTAAATTAACTACTTATATGTAATTTCACTTTTAGGACACATAGTTCTCTTTTTTTATCTAAATACTACTATTAATACATCATTTTGTAAAGTACATGACTTTTCTGAAGGCTTCTTTGATTAAACTTGTTAACTTGCAGTTTAGTGCCAAAGTTTTCATCCCTCTCATTTTATGGGTTGAAAAGGAGCAAGGAATCATGGGAAGCTGCACTAATGCTGAAGGAAACTGCAAAACATAGACTAAATAGTCAAGTCAAGTCAAGTGTCTTTATTGTCATTTCAACCATATACAGCTATTTCATACACAGTGAATCAAAACAACATACCTCCAGGATCATAGTGCTTCATGAAACAACACAGAACTACATGAGACTACACATTACTACATACGGTGCATGAGCAAATGTGTGCAAACAGCACAAGACAGTACAATAACTACTAAAACAGAACAATCACTACGACAGTACAATAACTACTAAAACAGAAGATTAACTAAGACAGGACAACAACTACTAAAACAGTAGAATAACTACTAAAACAGCACAATAGGCACAGTAAGAGACAGTACAGCACAGACCAGTACACAGTTCTAGTGTGGAAGTGTCAGATATAACAGGTAGACATATAAATAGAAAAACAGAAAAAAGAAATAGAAAAAACAGTAGAAAAAAACTAACCTCAAATGTAAGGTCCCTGGAGGACTAGTGGTTAGGCCATGGCACTCTCACTGCCATGGCCCAGATTTGATTCCTGGCCAGGGGACCATCCCCAGCCACTGAGGGTGCACTGGAGGGTGGCACTGAGTGCTGGTCCCACACCCGGATAAAATTGGGGAGGGTTGCATCAGGAAATGCATCAGGTGTAAAAACTGTGCCAAATCAAATATATAGACCAATGAGGCGCTGTGGTGACCACTAATAGGAGCAGCTGAAAGAAGAAGAACAACTAACCTCAAATGTAGCATGTCAAAAAGTATTTTGTGTCAAGATTTATTATGTTTTTATAAGCGTCCTTCTGATGTCTGTGTGTTTTCTTTATGTGTAGAAGAAGAACAAGCTGCACCCTTCAGCATTTACCGAAAGGTAAGTTATAGTGAAGAGCTATACAGCTCCATGATGACGTCAAAATAAAAAAGCCTATAATAACTGTAGATTGTGTAGGCTCAGAGCTCAGATTTTTTTATAAAAAATACTATAGAATTTGACTGATATTTACTGTGAAGCCAAACAGCATCTGTTTATTCCTCAGCAGCTCAGAAACTCCAAAAGAGACTCCGCAAACTATCTCTCTGGTGGTGAGAGCCTTTCTTGTGGATCAGTGGAAAGTACAAATTTACTCCTAAATCTCCAGTGCTGCAAACACACAAACAAAAATGCAAAATATTCAGAGTTCACTATAAATGCTATGCCTCACTGTTTCGGGTCTAATAAGATGATGCCTGAGGGAAAAGGAATGAGCAGGACTCCGACTCTGACTGAGGGAAAAACAAACAGCACAACTCTGACTCCGTCTGAGGGAAACATTAACAGCACAACTCTGACTCCGTCTGAGGGAAACACAAAGAGCA
The DNA here is from genome assembly GCF_027358585.1 of Pangasianodon hypophthalmus. NCBI lineage: Eukaryota > Metazoa > Chordata > Actinopteri > Siluriformes > Pangasiidae > Pangasianodon > Pangasianodon hypophthalmus. The sequence continues at coordinate 7,503,228 of NC_069713.1, forward strand.
CAACTCTGACTCCATCTGAGGGAAACACAAAGAGCACAACTCTGACTCCATCTGAGGGAAACACAAAGAGCATGACTCCGACTCAAACAGACCCCCTCCAATTCACGTATCGTCCCAACCGCTCAACGGATGACGCCATCACAGCCACCCTCCAGCTTGCCCTCACCCACCTGCTTGGAAAGCTGAACCTACTGGGCCTGAACACCTCCCTCTGCAACTGGATCTTGGAATTCCTGACTGGGAGAAGGACAGCAGCTAACGGACTGCTGTAGAGCCAACAACCTGTCTCTGAATGTGGACAAAACTAAAGAGATGGTGGTTGACTTCAGGAGAGCACAGAGCGACCACTCTCCGCTGAACATCGACGCTGAACATCTGTGGAGATCATCAAGAGCACCAAATTCCTTGGTGTTCACCTGGCAGAGAACCTCACCTGGTCCCTCAACACCAGCTTCATAACCAAGAAAACCCAACAGCATCTCTACTTTCTGTAAAGGCTGAGGAAAGCACATCTCCCACCCCCCATCCTCACCATATTCTACAGAGGGACTATTGAGAGCATCCTGAGTGGCTGCATCACTGCCTGGTTTGGAAATTGCACCATCTCAGTTCGCAAGACCCTGCGGCGGATAGTGAGGACAGCTGAGAAGATCATTGGGCTCTCTTTTCCCTCCACCATAGACATTTAAACCACAAGCTGCATCCACAAAGCCACCAGCATTGTGGATGACCCCACACTTCCCTCACACAAAATCTTTACCCTCCTGCCATCTGGCAAACTCTACTGAAGCATTTGGGCCCTCACAGCCAGACTCTTCTTCCCCCAAGCCATCAGACTGGTCTGTCAACACACACACACACATACTCAGCTGAACACCATCCCACTCCCTCTGCAATTTTTACACATTTCTGTGTTTACTACCTACATTATTCCCTACATTGAAGCGTGGTGGCATTATTTTTTGGTGATGCTTTTCCTCAGCAGGGGACACTGTTAGGACTGGGACACTGGTCAGAGTTGAGGGCAAGATGGATCGAGCCAAATACAGAGCAATCCTAGAAGAAAACCTGCTCCAGACTTGAGACTGGGGTAGAGGTGGCCTTCGGACAGAATGACAACCCAGAGCATAGTGCCAAAACTACACTAGAGTGGTTCAAAACCAAGAACCTGCATGTGTTTGAATGGTCCAATCAAAGCACAGACCAGTGTGACTGAGAATCTGTGGCAAGACATTTAGATAATTGTTAAGCAGTGAGCCTTGAGCAATTCTGCCAAGAAGAATAGGCAAAAGTATTAAAAGGATCCAGATGAGCTGAAATTATTTATTACATTGATTTAATTAAGTAGTCAGAAATTAAACATTTGTTCATGGAAGTTTGACTTTATTTTGAAGAACTACACATGTTTACAAGTGACAGAAACAGCTTTTCAAGGCAGAAACTTTAATGACTTGGAGAATAGTCCTTGTAGTCTTGAACACTTCACTTCACTTGTAATTATTTCATGAGGCTGAACTTTGCCAGTTTCGTATTTGTTTTTTCCCTTCCAACTTCAAAGGCCCAGTAGTTAAGTTCCTACACCTATAGATACCACGTTGAAGCACTCTAATGTCACTTACATAAGGCTGTAAATGCTCTGAACAAAAGGGGGAAACTGCTTATTTCTTTTGCCATTGCCATTCACAAAGCATCTCATATATATGACAATGCGCATATGAATGTGACACACTCTCAAAATGCTTTTGATGAAGAAGAAATTTTACTCTAAGATTTTCAATAAACGTGCATAGTTCTTCAAATAAAGTCAAACTACATTTTCAAATAAAAAGTAACAAACTTAATTAACAAAACAAATCTCAGTGATATGATTTTAGTCAAGTGGCTTTATTGTCATTTCAACCATATACAGCTATTTCGTACACAGTGAAACAAAACAATGTTCCTCCAGGATCATGGTGCTACATAAAACAGAGAACTACAAGAGACTACACAGTACTACATAAAGTGCACATGCAAACATGTGCAAACAGCACAAGACAGGACAGTAACTACTAAAAGAGGACAATAGGCACAGCAAGAGACAGTGCAGTGCTGACCAGTACACAGTTCTAGTATGAAGGTGTCAGATATAACAGTAGTGCAAAAAAATAACAATATAATAAATTGCTGTGAATGTAAACATATACTATGACATACTATTCGGCAGATAAGCTTATACTTTATATATATCAACATAACAGCTATTGGGGTAGCAGCCAGGTAGAGAGTATAGTAATAACAAGAAATTATATAGAATATTTTTATAAGTATAGTAGCAGCAAAAAAGTGTAGGTAGTAAATACAGAAATGGGCAAAAATTGCAAAGGGAATGGGATGGCATTAAGTTGAGTACGAGAGTGTGTGTGTGTGTTGTCAGTCCAGTCTCCGAGTATTGAGGAGTCTGATGGCTTGGGGGAAGAAACTGTTGCACAGTTTGTCTGTGAGGGCCAGAACGCTTCTTTAGGGTTTGCCAGACGGCAGGAGGGGGAAGAGTTTGTGTGAGGGGTGTGTGGGGTCATCCACAATGCTGGTGGCTTTGCTGATGCAGCGTGTGGTGTAAATGTCTATGATGGAGGGAAGAGGGAAGATGGGCTTTCCTCAGCCTTCACAGAAAGTAGAGACACTGCTGGGCTTTCTTGGTTATGGAGCTGGTGTTGAGGGACCAGGTGAAGTTCTCTGCCAGGTGAACACCAAGGAATTTAGTGCTCTTGATGATCTCCACAGATGAGCCGTCAATGTTCAGCGGAGAGTGGTCATGAAATAAAATGAGGCGTAGGGTAAGCTTAGTTAGCCCTATTAGATAGCTAACAATAGTCTGTTTTTTTTTCTGACAGAAGTTAGTTGTCAGGTGCTGGAGACGGTGATCTCCAAAACATGAAGCAGAATCAAAGTCAGAGTACAGGCAAAAGTCAGGCGATGTGCAAACAGAGTTAACTGGGCAAAAGACAAAGACATAAACCAGAATCGTAATCATAACCATGAACACAAGAGCAGAATAACAAATGTTTGGTATCGCAGGGACAGGTGGACAGGTGTCTGCAATCAGAATGAAGGCTGTTGGGTGCTGTAGTCTTCAACAGCCATGCTTGTAGACTGCTCTGTGTGACGTGGAGTAAGAAGCAACTCAGTTTGTGGCATTTGCATGACATTAGCTAGTCAGGTTACTTGTTTTTTAACACTAACACTAAAAGTTGATTTTACATTTTATTGTTTATGTAGCCATTTTATTGTAATTCATGAAAATTGATCATTCTCTAGCTATTCAGTGTAAAAACATTTGTATTTTTAAACAAAAATGAATGTTTCATGGTAGTCTATTTTAGGACATTTTTATGAATTCATTTTATAAATAACCCCTCACTGTTGGCATTGCTGGCATGAATTACTGATGCTTTTTATAAAATGTTTCAAACAGTGTGCTCTTGTTTAAGATCCTACAACACAATGTGTATCAAATGTTATCCCTGTGATGCATGGTGGTCACTACAGTGGACAGTTATCATGTATCACCAGTTATATTTCAGCTACAAGTCATACCATTGCTTCAACTTTGTCGTTTTGAAAATACTTAGTTTCTAGTACCTTTTTTGGTTGTAAATCAGTTTGTTTATGTTATCATTGTATATCTTGCAAGGTATTTACTGTAAAAACAATATTTTGTGCAGATTAGTTCTACTGTGTGAGTAACGGTTACCATCTTTATCATCATATTTTGTAGAGCACGAGTGCAGTACAGAATGGAGAGACCTATAGTATAGTGGAGGAAATTCCCTCAGAGTCCAGTGATGATGATTGTCTATTGTTCTACTGATCTACTATGATCTACTATTGTCACTTGGCCACTTTCAAACAGAACTGCATACTGGTCGGTGTTGTAGTTATTGTACTGTCTTGTTCTGTCTTGCGCGTCCGCACATAAATTAAACATAAAGCACACTTGTGCACTTTATGTTTAATTTATGTTTAATTTATGTAGTCCCTGTAGCTCTGTGTTGTTCTGTGTTGTCTTATGTACCACCTTGGTCCTGGAGAAACATTGTTTCGTTTCACTATGTACTTGTATATGGCTGAAATGACAATAAACTCCACTTGACTTGACTTGACTTGACTTGATGATTATAGTGACAGTGAGTGGCTGCCAGAAAAAGAGGCTTCAGCAAATGCTAGCTATAGTGACAGTGGAGCTGATAATGCTGAGGGAGCTGATGATGCATCTATTACCTGTAAATCTGATAGATGAAATAGTGCACAACACTAACTTGTATGCACTGTTAAAAAATGAAGAGAAAATCTGGCAAGGACAATAGAAGAAATGACATTTCTAGGAATAAATATGATCATGTCATACTTCAGGTACCTAAGATCAAGAATGTACTGGTCATCCGAGGAAGGTCTTTGTCTTGGTATGATAGCAAATGCCATGTCTGTCAACAGATTCGAGCAGATTCTGAACTACATGCACTTTGTGGATAATTACACTTATGACCCAGGAAATGCTGATAAGCTCTTCAAAATCAGACCAGTGTTGAATACACTTGAGAAAACCTTCTGTTCAGCAGTAGACTCTGAAGAATGTCAATCAGTTGATGAGCAGATTATTCCCTTCAAAGGCCACCTGTCTCTCAAGCAGTACATTCCAACAAACCCAAGCCCTGGGGAGTAAAAGTGTGGGTGAGAGCAGGGACCTCTGGATTCTGGTACCAGGGTTCAGCTGGGCGTGATCAGGTCAGTGGATTGGGAATGTGTGCAGATGTAGTCACACGCCTCTGTGATGACATAAAGCAAAAGAAGCAAGTTGGACCCAGAGGTCAGGATTGGCCATGGAAATCACTGGCCCCAGCTCACCGAAGCAAAAAATGCAAACAGATGTCATGAAACTGCATGCATACGAAAGACCAAATACCTCTGTATGCAGTGTCTTGTGGCTTTGTGCCCTGGGTGCTTTGCCAACTTTCATAGTTAGATGTGATGAACTAATATGAGTCAGTTACACTGACAAGACCATATTGTTGAGTTTTATCTCAAAAGGAGTACTTGGATACTCAGACATTAATTTTCTTTTCTTGTTGTTGGAAATATATTTTGTAACAGTATATTCTATACAGTTCCACATTGTTGGTTTTTCCATAGGTTTCCAAAATAATATTAAACTATCTTATAATCTATAACATATAACAAAAATGTCTTTGTTAAACACCATTAAAACCCAATACATTTTCATACTTTTCACATAATACACAGTTCTATTCATTAGTTGAATTCTATTCAACTACATATTGCGTCAAGTTGAAGGCTCAAGCGCATACAATCCACTACAATCCACCAGAGACGTGTGAATAACTTCCTGAAAAATGCATGTAAAAAAAAATAATAATAATTTAATAATTGTTTTTTTATGCCTTGACAAGAATAAAAACACATAGCAAAAAAATCCTGACTCAGGTTGTCATAATTCATGTATCAGATTTGTTAGCCGAACATGAATCATAATTATATTCAAAATCCAATGCAGCCTCTAAGTCCCTGTCCCTAAGAAGCCTGTTGTCACCTGCCTGAATGACTACCGACCTGTGGCACTGACCTCTATCGTCATGAAGTGTTTCGAGTGGCTCATTAAAGACCACATCTGTTCCTTCTTGCCAGACACCATGGACCCTCTCCAGTTTGCATATAGGAAAAATAGATCGACTGATGACACCATTGCTCTAACCGTTCACAATGCCCTCACACACTTGGACAAGAAAAACACTTATGTGCGAATGCTGTTTATTGATTACAGCTCTGCATTTAACACCATCATCCCATCAAAACTCATCACAAAGCTCAGAGATTTAGGACTGAACTCTCATCTCTGCAACTGGATAATAGACTTTCTGACCTGCAGACCCCAAGTGGTGAGAATTGGTAACCATTTCTCATCCACACTTACCCTGAGCACAGGAGCCCCACAGGACTGTGTTCTCAGCCCCCTCCTATACTCTCTGTTCACGACTGTGCTGGCAAACACAGTTCCAACATCATCTTGACACGTCAATCCCGGGTCTCATCACAAATGGAGATGAGACAGCCTACAGAGATGAGGTGAGAGCACTATCACAGTGGTGCCATGACAACAACCTCTGCCTCAACGTCAGCAAAACCAAAGAGATGATTGTGGACTACAGGAGAACACAGGAGGTCAGCCACGCCCCCTTATACATCAACGGTACTGCAGTGGAAAGAGTTAAGAACATCAAGTTCCTTGGTGTGCACCTCTCCGACGACCTGTCCTGGTCTCTGCACACCACATCAGTAGTTAAATCTGCACGCCGGCAGCTCTATTTCCTACGGAAACTCAAAAGCTTTGGTCTCCCTCCCAGCATCCTTACAAACTTTTACAGATGTACCATTGAGAGCATCCTGACGGGGTGCCTTACTGTATGGTACGGCAGCTGCTCACTCCTCGATCGCAAAGGCCCTTCAGAGAGTTGTGAGGACAGCTGAAGTCATCATCGGCAACGAACTTCCATCCCTTCAGGACATCTTTCATCTGCGATGTCTGAGGAAGGCCCGAAAAATCATAACTGACCCTAGTCACCCAGCACACAGTCTGTTTATCAAACTGCCATCAGGCAGGCGATACCGGAGCATTCAGTCCAGAACCAGCAGGTTGAAAAACAGCTTCTACCTGCAGGCTACCAGAACCCTTAATAAACTGTAAAAAATTGTCTCTAAAACCTTGCATACTTTGCACAACGACATTACACTACCTCAAAAGCAAAACCTGCACCTCAACCTTGCACCTGCACCTTATTTGTATTTTTGCTTTTTTTTTGTTATTGTTATTGTTACTTGTTATTGTTATTGTACTGCTGCAGTGCACACTGTAGTGCAGTACTGCACCTGCACCTTATTTGTATTTTTGGTTTTTTTGTTATTGTTACTTGTTATTTGTTATTGTTATTGTACTGCTGCAGTGCACACTGTAGTGCAGTACTGCACCTGCACCTTATTTGTATTTTTATTTATTGTTATTGTTACTTGTTATTGTACTGCTGTAGACTGCCTAAGCCTCACAAACAGCATTTCAATGTACATTGTCACTGACACTTGTACATATGACAAATAAACTTGAAACTTGAAACCAGCACACAGTAGATTACTGTGTGAGCTTCTTCCTTTTGACCACCAGATATCACTAACGTGCAGTGTGTTAAAAAGGTAATGAACAACTTTTGCTGCCATGCAAAAAAAAAAAAAAATAAAATCCCCATCAGCATCTCCTTATTACTCTTTGTTTTCTCATAATAACAAGATGCTGATTTGTGTAATAAGTATCAATAACAATTATTTGTGCATTTATATGCATGAAATTACACCAAAATGTAAGAAAGAGAGAACAGAACAGAAGATGGTCTGTATACTGTGTTCTTTCATTTTGAAATAAAAAATGGGGAAGCAAGGAAAAAACTTTTTATTCTATTTTGTTGTTTTTCTTAATTTCTAAAATAAGAAATTAATTATTTTCTCACATTAAAAAAGAGAGAATATTGACTTTTAAATCATTTCAACTTGTTTCATCACAAAAGGTCTAAAACTCAAATATTCATATAACCAAATATATATATAAAAAAAAGGCAGAAACACCTTCTTGATGAGAGAGGGCAGAGGAGAATGGCCAGACTAGTTTGAGCTGACAGTAACAATGTAACTCAAATAACCACTTTATACAACCATGGTGAGTAGAAAAGAACACACAATCCCACAACACACAAATGCTGAACCTTGACGTGGATAGCAGAAGACCGCATTGCAATCCACTCCTGTCAGACAATAACAAGAATCTGAGGCTACAGTGGGCATAGGCTCACTTGCATATATATATATATATATATATATATATATATATATATATATATATATATATATATATATATATATATATATATACACTATATTACCAAAAGTATTCGGTCACCTGCCTTGACTCACATATGAACTTAAGTGCCATCCCATTCCTAACTCATAGGGTTCAATATGATGTCGGTCCACCTTTTGCAGCTATTACAGCTTCAACTCTTCTAGGAAGGCTGTCCACAAGGTTGAGGAGTGTGTTTATAGGAATTTTTGACCATTATTCCAAAAGCGCATTGGTGAGGTCACACACTGATGTTAGTTGAGAAGGCCTGGCTCTCAGTCTCCGCTCTAATTCATCCCAAAGGTGTTCTATCGGGTTCAGGTCAGGACTCTGTGCAGGCCAGTCAAGTTCATCCACACCAGACTCTGTCATCCATGTCTTTATGGACCTTGCTTTGTGCACTGGTGCAGAGTCATGTTGAAAGAGGAAGGGGCCCGCTCCAAACTGTTCCCACAAGGTTGGTAGCATGGAATTGTCCAAAATGTTTTGGTATCCTGAAGCATTCAAAGTTCCTTTCACTGGAACTAAGGGGCCAAGCCCAACTCCTGAAAAATAACCCCACACCATAATTCCTCCTCCACCAAATTTCACACTCAGCACAATGCAGTTCGAAATGTACCATTCTCCTGGCAACCTCCAAACCCAGACTCGTCCATCAGATTGCCAGATGGAAAAGCATGATTCATCACTCCAGAGAATGCGTCTCCACTGCTCTAGAGTCCAGTGGCGGCGTGCTTTACACCACTGCATACGACGCTCTGCATTGCACTTGGTGATGTGTGGCTTGGATGCAGCTGCTCGGCCATGGAAACCCATTCCATGAAGCTCTCTGCGTACTGTACTTGCGCTAATCTGAAGGTCACATGAAGTTTGGAGCTCTGTAGCAATTGACTGTGAAGAAAGTCGACGACCTCTTTGCACTATGCGCTTCAGCATCCGCTGAACCCTCTCCGTCAGTTTGACTCCTGTCTCAATGGTGACTCCTTTTTACCAATATATTTTCACTTGGTACTTTACATTAGCTAATTACACTTACTTATACTTATTTACATTAATTTTATTATAATGATAGATAATATCAGCTAGCTACCAAATGGTAGTTCAGTCATGACTTAAAGGTCTAAAATCTCTAGGATTTTCTTGTTAGTGATGTTGGCTCAATACCAGACAGAACATGCCAGCATTTTGTTTATATGGGAATCTCAGATATATTCTCAGATATATTGTCGTATTCTACCAGAGTGCCACCCAATGGACAAATATATAACTACAACAAAAAATGGCTTCAACAAACACCATTCTCACTGTTCTCACCTTCTTACATTTCGGTGTAGGTTCATGCATGCAGGAAATGCACAAATAAGCACATACAGACGTGTAAAAAATTTTTGGTACCCTTACAGTTCTTTGAAACAATGATTCATTGCTCCTGAAAAGTGATTAAACCAAAAGCAATGGTTTCATATATACCTGCCTGCCCATATAGTATGTGAAAGATTAAACCAATAAAATCGTCAAGAGAAATGACTCATTGTTTATTTTTACCAAGATAATCTAAAACTGCCTGGACAGATTTCTTGGTACCCCTAAAAAAGATTACAAATCATTGCATTCTAATCATGTTTCAAACTAATTGTTTAACCTTAATTAGTGTCACAGGTGTCTTCAATCTTTGTAACAGCCAATCAGCCTATTTAAAGAGAGAAAACGTGCTGCTGTGTAGGCTGGTATCACTGTGTGCGCCACACTGAATATGGAGCAGAAAAGGGGAGAGATATCTGATTGTCATTGGTCTATCTGTCTTTATGTATTTATTTAATTATTTATTTATTTATTTGATTTTTAAAAAAAACAAAATAATAAAAGGGGGCTGCTCTTCTCGGCGTTGATGCAGAATATGGCACCGCATCCACCACAAAAACACTTCTTAACCTCAAGAAACCTTTCAATACGTGCTGCCAAGAATACAGCTACTTGTTAAATACAACTAACGTTAGCGATAGTTAAATCGTTATATCGTTAAAACTGGCCAAGCCTTACACAAACTTGCTAGATAACTAGTTAGCCCAAGTAGGTTATTAGCTAGCATGCCGGGGCAGCCATCTAGTTAGCCTGAATGCTAGCTGGCATGATAACAAAATGATAACGATAACAGAAGACGAACACGACCCACAAATAGTATGTGTGTGTAATATATATATATAATAATAACAATAATTAAAATACATTTCCGGTGCGTCATGCTAGAAAACTCGGTGTTGTTAAGGCTAACTCGCCCGTCATGAATGAGGAGTAATACACACAGTGTTAGCAGGTGGCTACAATAATAAACACACTTCATACATCTTATAATAAACTACATAGGTAAAGTTCGTCACGACAAACTTTGGTGTTGGCTTGACAAAGCCAGTCTGAAAGTTTAAAATAGCTGTCAGTTTGAAATCTGAGGGTAATGTGCAGTTTTAAGAAAGAGAGACAGAGAGATAATGTGCCAATACTTGTGGAGTTTGATAGATAGATAGATAGGTAAATAAGGTGCCAATAATTGTAGAGTTGATTAGATGGATAGATAAGTTGTACCTACCTACACAAATAAAATACAACCATATAAATCAAGAAAACAATTATTGACATAATATATAAACATTCCTGCTGTGTTTAACACTGAGATGCTCGCTGAAGACAGCCACTGACAGAAAAGGTGACATTTTTTTTGTCTTTCTCACCATTCTGTGTCCGGCTCCCCACAACTGGACAGATGAAGATTCTCCTCACATAACTGCTGCTCGCTGTTTTTGCCTTGTTTGTTTTTCGCACCATTCTGTGTAAACTCTAGAGACTGTTGCGCATGAAAATCCCAGGAGATTACAAGTTTCTGAAATATTCAAACCAGCCCGTTTTTTCCTCCCATTTTGATCACTGACGTCAACATTATCTAACTTGATGTGGACATTAATTAAAGCTCATGACCTGCAGGAATTTATACACTGCGCTACTGTCACATTATTGGCTGATTGAATGAATGTGCATGTGTACAGTTGTTCCTAATAAAGTGGCCAATAAGTGTGGAAATATTTTGTCTTTTGTATTGTACAGTATAGTAGAGCTTTTAGCTGGATGAAAGCTGCGAATGCTAGTTACAGACCAAACTAGGATTATGAGTTCGTGTGCAATATACCATCATTACCTACGTAATGCGCCTGCTCCAAAGTCAGACAGGAAAAAACTATTAAGGATCATATAGGACTAAAAACAGACCCAAAGAAAACATGTACTGTAAGATCCAATTTATTTTTGCTGATCTTCAAGCTGGAGACAACACATTTTCCGACAGACATTGTCCAACTTAAGGAATCAATTGGCAGTAGATCGCTTACTATGAGCATCTCATAACCGCCAAGGGTGGTGCTTAACATCCAGATAGCGGGACTGTGCACACATTCCCTCCAAAAAAATCTGGATGTATTAATATCCCTAATGAGCAAGCCAGAGGCGACGGTGGCAAGGAAAAACTCCCTCAGATGACATGAGGAAGAAACCTTGAGAGGAACCAGGCTCAAAAGGGAACCCATCCTCTTCTGGGTGACACCAGATAGTGAGATTATAAATCATTACTCTTCCTCAATCATATACTATATAGACAGTCCTGAGGGTGTTGAAAAGATGTTGTTTATGAACATCAGGGTGTTTATGATTACAGCAGGGCGAATTTATCACCAACAATTTGGCTCTTGGGGGAGTTTGGCAAATGGAGGTGTTTACCTCCTTAGCTCACAACACTGCTGTGAGCCCATGTGCTGCCAATAAGATGTTATCCACTGTGATGTGGTTAGCCAAAATGGCTGCCACATATACGTTCAGCATAGATGGCGATTTGCCACTATACAGCAGTGCCCACAAAATGCATACATACCCACATGTATGCTCTATGCCCATATAGACCATACATGGCCTGCATACAAGGAGCTCTAGAGTTCAGGATCACATCCTGGACTGTTATTTTGCAGTTATCGAGCTGCTCACCGGTTCGAGGGGCCGAACCCACAGGTGCAGGTCGTCTGGCTGCGACAGACACCTGCTACACCGGTGGAGCGTCGTTAACATGATCCGCCTCCATACTTAACTCACAATGAGAATTCCACTAGGCCAAAAGCGTCGTCGCAAGAGATACTTAGCAAAATCCCGCGTAGTCTCCATCTTCCATCTGCATCACCCCTGCGTGCCCCCAAGCCATCCACGCTGTCGCTTGCCCCGACATCTTTCCCACCGCATCTTCTTGCATCTTTCTAGAGAAGAGGAAGGGCTTCAGCCAGTGCTGACTCTCTCATAGAGGAGCACATAGGCGCTAGTCGACCTCATCTTTAACACGTCCGTCTCGGTGGTCAGAGTGACCCGCTGGTCATTGTAGGTCATCCACTGGTGACTGGAACTGGAACAATCACTCAGATAATGTCCTGGGAAAGGGACATGTAGTACATATGGATCACTATAAAGTGTGTTTGCTATGAATGAAAAAAAAAATGTGGATCACTATAAAATGTGTTTTCCTAATTAATTAATAAATCTTGAGGCTGTAGTTATAAGTGTGTGTATGTGTGCTTATATCTTACCACATAATGTTGTTCTTCCAACATGGCTGAGGACACTGATCAGTCGATACGTGGCAGCTGATCCACCCTAAAAACAACACACATCACAATACAGATCACATACAGATACAAAACTTGAGTCTACACACTACATCCTATTGCATCCTTCCCAGCTCTCTTTCCTATCTTTCTCACTGCATCTGTCATTGTGTCTCTCTGTCTCTCTCTCACCAGTTCATTTCTGTCTGTCTCTCTGGCCTCAGCTTTGCTGTTCTCTACATGAAGAAGGAAGGCACAAAGGAAAGATTAGCTCTTCTTTAACTAATATGGATGTGATTTATACTGGCTGTAAACATTAGATGACTCTCTTGGACTTGAGGCTCGGACTAGTTTTTTTGCTTGCGACGTACCTATTCCGGGCATATCGGATTCAGGATGACAGTTTATCTGCAGCTCAGGTTTGATCTCCACTGGCATATGCAGCTTGACGACTGTGTAATATTCAGTCACTTTGAACCTGTTCAGCTGCAGAATCAGAAACCTGGAGAGAAAAGAAATTAAAAGTGACCTTCGAGCCAAAGAGCCACAGTCACTGGTGGCACACTTACAGCACTTGCAATTGACTGACCAGGTTCTTGCCTGTGATGGAAAAGTCAAAAAAGCTTAACCAGAAAATGTGCCTTGATTTAGAGTCAAATCCTTTTCTCGCTCAGATGCTCTTAGCCCCGAGTGTGACTACTGTGACTATGCGAACGTTACCATGAGGGAAAATGCACCAAACCAAAACACTGCATATGTGAAAATACCCTTATATAACACTCCTAGTGTGTGTGTGTGTGTGTGTGTGTGTGTGTGTGTGTGTGTGTGGTAGCCTTACCTGGGCAGAGTGTGGAACATCCACCTGGACTTGGCACATTCTCCTCCACACACCTTGCATTTGCTCTCTAACTCTGTGGGGTTCTACAGTATACACATTATTCACACTCAGAGATGTCCGGGATAATATGATGTGACAGATATGAAAAAGAAACAGAAGCAGGCTGAGAGTTACTCACATTAACTATGTCATAGAGGCACTCGTCCACTGAGTTGTGCACCAGGGGCAGAGAGATGTGATTAAACACTTCCACTTTGTTCTGCTGGGATCCACAGCTGCAACACACAACATGCATCAACATCTAATCAACATCTGCATCACATACAAACTCCAAACTCTTTACGTTACTTGTTATACCTGGAGCATGTTATAATGTTCCTCATCTTGAACTTGAAATTGGCCCTGACTGGGCATCTAGGGTCCACATCCTCTTGCCAACCCAGCCATCGCCCAGACTCCTCCATTTGGGTCAGACAGTGGCAGAGGAATTCATGGGCGTCCTATACACACACACACACACACACACACACACAGCAGTAAAAATTAAATCTTATCCAAAGCATTTTCTTTCTGCATGTTTGTGTGTGTGTGTGTGTGTGTTTTCTGAGCTCACGTTCTGTTGACTGATGGTGAATTCTGGATTGATGTCTGTAGCTGATTCAATCAGGGCCAGGAGGAGAGAATCCTTGCTGATGTCACCTTGAACTTCAGAGCTCTTTCTCAACCTCGACAACTCCACAAAACATCTGCAAAGGATCCAGGAAAAACTTCCTCTGAAATTCTACCTTCAGTAATATTCCTCAGCTCAGCTCTTATCTCACATATTCTTCCACCTTTCCTCCTTGCAAAGATTTAGATCAGTCAATAAGTTTAAGATAAGTCCAGAGTGCAGCCGCGCAGCTTTTTACCAGCACCTGAGACTATTTTACTTGTGCAAAATCTACACTCTAAAGTCTTTACTGTCTCTGCATCAAAGAACAAAAAGGATGAAAATCCTATGTCTGTTTTATAACGGCCTGAATACACTCACTCCCTGCTATCGTTCCGATCTCACACTCTTAGGTCATTTTCACACTTGTGAACACTGACGCCACGTGTCGACATTCTGTACTTTTTACTGCTGGTTCGTCATACGTTTTATTATTGATTTGGTCAATTAGTCATTGCAGCCATTGACTCAAGTACTTGGACTAAGTGTGAAAACACCATTAGATTCCTGTCTACTGCTATGCTCAAAGTATAACAGTTGTAGTCCTGAGTGAGTCTTTTCTGTTGTAGCACCTCACCTCTGGAGCAAACAGTCTCATATAATATTGTTATATCTCTATAATATTGATCTGATTATCTATCTGCTTTCTCAAACCTTAATTTGATCCTTTTACCTTTTCATTAATTCTTGTTAATTAATTTTTTATTATCCTAAATTTGTCTCCTAATATAGTCCCTTTGCTAGTTAACAGTTTTAATGTTATCTGCTCCCTTAGGTATTGTAAGCAGTATGCCTATGTTCTTAAAAAATGCTGTATAAAAGTAGCGTATCATTATAATTTATAAATGTACAGTAATGTATATTCTTAGTACCTGAGGAATGTGTCCTCTAGTTTGTGGACAGAATTGTCCAGCAGGTAGGAGAGCTCTCCGCAAAAAGACTCAGCTGTGAACAGACACTGCAGACTTGCGTTAACGTAGCAGTTGTTTCCAAAATTAGGCAACCTGCAACAGATCCACCTGTTAGACACACAATCTGATTCACAAAAGCACACTCGGGCTGTGTAAACATACGAACACGTAGCACAGCGCTACTGCTAATGTTCCTATAAATTTATAGGCTCATTAATATTCTAATGCATTCTGGTACCAAATATTAGTAAGCATAACTAATTATGTTTAAACTAATTCCAATCTGAATATTCTTTTTAAATTAAAAATGAGAGACAAACACACATCAATGTGTCATACCCGCCAGTGAGCTCTTGCTTGTCTGTGATGGGGGGCAGAGTCAGAGTCAGAGTCGTGCTGTTTATGTTTCCCTCAGACGGAGTCGGAATCGGGCTCTTTACGTTTCCCTCAGACGGAGTCAGAATCGGGCTCTTCATGTTTCCCTCAGACGGAGTTGGAATCGGGCTCTTTATGTTTTCCTCAGAAGGAGTCGGAATCGGGCTCTTTACGTTTCCCTCAGACGGAGTCGGAATCGGGCTCTTTACGTTTCCCTCAGACGGAGTCAGAGTCGTGCCGTTTCTGTTTCCCTCAGACGGAGTTGGAATCGGGCTCTTTATGTTTTCCTCAGACGGAGTTGGAATCGGGCTCTTTACGTTTCCCTCAGGGATCATCTTTTTGGAACTGAAACAGTGAGGCATAGAGTTTATAGTGAACTATTTGTGTCTGTGCGTTGGCAGGTCTGGATATTAAAGAGTAAATTTGTACCATTGTATAAAAGAATGTAAATAAGCTTTTCTTTGCTCTGTTTTACTCATCTGTCTC
Source organism: Pangasianodon hypophthalmus (assembly GCF_027358585.1). NCBI lineage: Eukaryota > Metazoa > Chordata > Actinopteri > Siluriformes > Pangasiidae > Pangasianodon > Pangasianodon hypophthalmus. The sequence goes on from NC_069713.1 coordinate 7,519,111, forward strand.
TCACCTGAATGCATGTGGATCTCTCACCCTTTTCTTGTATTCCATGTAAGAAGAAAAGGCCAACTCCATCAGTACCTCCATCAACTTTGCCATTTCATCCTCCGACTTGAATAGGATCATTTCTTTCTTTTCCTCCTTCCTGTCTTGGCCACGCAGGGTCATCTCCTTCCTTTCCTCCTTTTCTTTCCTCATTGCAGTGGTCCCCGCTGAGCTTTGTAAATTTGTCCTCACATGGGCCTCTTTGACCTCTATGCGTTTCGTCCATGGGTGTTTTGAGATAGGACTCACAATGACCGGCTTTGTTTCGGATGTTTTCATATTAGGCCTATTTGAGGTCGTCTCCTTCCTTTCTGCAGTCTTCTTTTCTTGGCCATACAGGGTTGTCGTCCTCTTTTCCTCCTTTTCTTTCCTCATCGCAGTGGTCCTCACATGGGCCTCTTTGACCTCTAAGCGTTTCGTCCCTGGGAGTTTTGAGGTCGGCCTCACACTGACCTGCTTCGTTTTTGCTTTTTTCATATTAAGCCTATTTGAGGTCATCTCCTTCCTTTCTGTAGGCTTTTTTTCTTGCCCATACTGTGTTGTCTTCTTCCTTTCCTCCTTCGTCGCAGTGATCCTCATCGAGCTTGGTAAATTTATCTTCACACCGGCCTCTTTGCCCTGTATGCATTTTTTCCCTGGGAGTTTGGAGGCTGGCTTCACACTTACCTGCTTCCTTTCTGCACTTTTCTCACTGCGGCTAGTCGAGGTCTTCTTCTTTGTTTTTGAGAGTTGCCCTGGCATGGCCCCCGCTAATAGTTTCAGAAAGACATTTTGCAGAGTCTCTTTTGGAGTTTCTGAGCTGCTGAGGAGTAAACAGATGCTGTTTGTATTCACAGTAACTAGCAGTCAAATTCCATAGTATTTTTAAATACTGGATCTGAGCCTACAACAATCTGTCTCTAAATACCTATAATTCTTACAGTTTTCTGATGTCAACATGGAGCTGTATAGCTTTTGCTATAACATACCTTTCTGTAAATGATGCAGGTTGCACCTTGTTCTTCTTCTACACATGAAGAAACACACAGACATCAGAAGGATGCTTATGAAAACACAACAGAAACACAAAATCCTTGTGCTACATTTCAGGTTAGTTATTTTTACTTCCACTCTTTGGCAGTTCTACTTCCTAATTTTGCCAGAGTGCATTTTCCTTCAGAATTACTGAAGTCATTCCCATGATTCCCAGCTCCTTTTCACCCATAAAACAAAAGGGATGAAAACTTTGGCACTACACTGAAAGTAAACAAGGTTAATCAAAGAAGCATTCAGAAAATTCATGTACTTTACAAGTCTGATATTTCGTGTGATTTTTCAGTAACAAATAGTAAATGTGATGTTTGTGTGTGAATATTTTGGACAAACGATGTTCTTACCCTCCAGAAACACCATTTTGATGTTCTCCTTGCACCATCCTTCTTCTTCTCTGTGGATTTCTCACTAGATCCAGGCGTCTCTGTTGGTCTTTTTGAGCCGCTGAGGAGTAAACAGATGCTGTTTGTCCTCCCAGTAACTATCACAGGTTTTGTCTGAATTCATTACCCATAATACCTGAGGTTTTGTTTGAGCTTGATCTCATTAAGGAGATGCACATATCTGTAATGTAGCTTACCTTTCTGTAGGGGTCACAGGTACAGAAGGATGCACCTTGTTCTTCTACAGATAATAAAAGGAAACACACAGGCACAAGAGTGATGCTTATAAAAATACTATTTTTTTTCCAACATGCTACAGTAAATTTTCTTCCATTCTTTGGTAGTTTTTTTTTCCCCCAATCCTACCCCTCCTACCACCACCAAAAAAAAGGCAAATGTGATGTTTGTGTGTGAATATTTTGGATAAAAGATGTTACCTTCCACAAACACCATTTTGATGTTCTCCTTGCACCATCCTTCTTCTTCTCTGTAGATTTCTCACTAGTTCTAGGTGTCTCTGTTTGTGTTTTTGAGCCGCTGGGGAGTAAACAGATGCTGTTTGTCCTCCCAGTAACTATCATTCAAATTCTATAGTATTTTTAAAATCTGGGTCCTGAGCCTACACAATCTCTGTCTGACCTTGATCTCATTAAGGAGATGCACATGTCTGTAATGTAGCTTACCTTTCTGCAGGTGTCACAGGTACAGAAGGATGCACCTTGCTCTTCTACAGATAATAAAAGGAAACACACAGGCACAAGAGTGATGCTTAGAATAATACTCTTTTTTCAACATGCTACAGTTAGTTTTCTTCCAATCTTTGATAGTTTTCTTTTTTTCACCTCTGTCGAACAAAAAAGATCTGTATTATGGCTTCCTTTAAAATGATGTATTAATGTTAGTATTTAGATAAAAAAGAGAGCTATGTGTCCTAAAAGTGAAATTACATATAAATAGTTAATTTACAACAGACACTTATTGAAGTCAGTCTCAATTAGCATTTTATTGAGTGTTTAGTGCACTAAGTAGTGTCTATAACACCTTTATGTTGCACCCTACGTAGTGAACATATGAGGTAAATAGTAAGACATTTGGGATGCGACCTCAGTGTGTGTGAACTTTTCCTCCTGTGCACGAGCTGAAGGAAATGTAAAGCTGACATAAATATCAGCAACAAGAAAACATTACTCTGGCTAAATAAACCATTTAAAACATTAAAGTCTAGGATAAAATGATGCTGTTGCCTCCACATGAGATTTCTGTTTGTCTGTGGAGGTGTACTGGGTTAATCAGTCTCGTCCATATCAGAATGCAGCTCAGTGTTTCATTTATTTCCAGCAGTTCACATTTCACTGCAGTATTAAAGCAATTCCACAGCCCTAATAATGACTATAATCATCACTACAGAATTAATAGCTGATGGAGCCCAAAGCTGAGATCAATTCAATATGATTTATATCTACATTTATGTCTAAATATAGATTATTTACTATAAACATTGTCACAAAGCAGCTTTACACAAATCTGAAAATAAAGTGCATGGCTCTTCAGCCTGTTTGAATGTTTAATGCCATACTTTTTCTACTGAACATAAAATTCACCTCCTTTCATGTAGATTAGAAGACGTGTTTTTGAGATGCTGAGACATTTCACTTTCAATAACGAACAGTAAATGTGACGTGTGAAAGTTTGTGGATTAAAGAATTTCTTACCTGCGACCAAAAACAGGGGCAGCAGAGCATTCTGAATTTTCACTGAGCTCCTTCACAATAAAAGAAAATGATTTATCTGAAGAAACAAAGTCTGAATTTGAAAAATGTCTCTTTGCTCGTGTTTCCTTTTTCTGCACTGAGGTAAAAATGTCGTCCAGGTGTTCTATAGAACGCGCGCGCTCAGGTGCCAGCCGTTGTGACGTCACAATAGCGGTGACTTCACCCACGCCGCTCAGTTAGCGCGAGCCCAGTTTTTAAGCGCAACGCGATTCTTGAGTTCATTAGTGTTTCCTTTCAACATGAGAATATATATATATATATCTAGCCTTTGTGTGAAAATGCTCTTTGGCTTTTTCTTAGTTTTGGAAGTGTATCTGAAATTAGTGGGCAGCGCAAAGCCAAAAGATTGCAGATTAAAGACAGCCATATAGCCATATACACTCACCGGTCACTTTAATAGGAACACCTGCACACCTGATGCTCATGTGGCAGCAGCACAACGCAGACAATCATGCAGATACAAGAGCTTCAGTTAATGTTCACATCAAACATCAGAATGGGGGGACAAAATGTCATGACTTTATAAGCCTCTACTGTATATGTACACTCACTGTCCACTTTATTAGGAACACCTGTACACTTGCACATTCGTGCAGTTATCTATTCAGCCAGTCATGTGGCAACAGCGCAATGCAAAAAAAAATAAATAAATAAATAAAAAAAATGCAGGTCAAGAGCTTCAGTTAATGGTCACATCAAAAAATGTGATCTCTGTGACTTGAACCGTGGCATGGTTGTTGGTGGTTGGAGTATTTCAGAAACTGCTGATCTCCAGGGAATTTCACACACAACAGTCTCAAGAGTTTACACAGAATGGTGCCAAAAAAAAACAACACAAAACCTAAAATCACTGAGTGAGCGACAGTTCTGTGGGTGGAAACACCTTGTCGATAAGAGAGGTCAGAGGGAAATGATCAGATTAGTTTGAGCTGCCAGGAAGGATGTAATAACTGAAATAATGACTTTTTATAACCGTGGCGAACAGAAAAGCATCTCAGCATGCACAAAACATTGAACCTTGAGATGGATGCGTTACAAGAGCAGAAGACCTCGCTGGGTTTCACTCCTGTCAGCCAATAACAGGAGTCTGAGGCTTTCATGGGCACAGACTCACCCAAACTGGAAAGCTGAAGCTTAGGGAAAAAAATCACAAATGGTCTTTTTCCAGTCTTCCACTGTCCAGTTTCAGTGAGTCTTTGCCCGTGATAGCCTCAGATTCATGTTCTTGGCTCACAGGAGTTGAAAGTCACTGAGATCACATTTTTTTCCCCCCAATCTGGTGTTTGATTTGAGCATGAACTGAAGCTCTTGACCTGTAGCCGAATGATTTTATGCATTGCACCGCTGCTCACACATGATTGGCTGATTGGATAACTGCATAAATGAGGTGTACAGGTGTTCCTATTAAAGTGACAGGTGAGTGTACATATTAACTTATATTTGTCATACCCAAGGTCGCTATACAACCAAAAAACACAAAAAATACACAGCCCAATGACAGAAGAGAAAAAAATAAGAGAACAATAAAGATTGGCGTTAGTCCCTGATGTACGGCTAATATTCACTCACCAGCCACTTGAATAGGAACATCTGTACCCCTGTTCATTAATGCAGATACACGTCAAGAACTTCAGGTAATGTTCACATCAAACATCATAATGGGGGAAACGTGTAATCTCTGTGACTTTAACCGTGGCAAGGTTGTTGGTACAAGGTTGGTTTGAGTATTTCAGAAACTGCTGATTTCCTGGGATTTTCACACTTAACCAAGAAGGGTTTAACAAGAATGTTGTGTAAATGCAGTTCTAGGGGGGTAAATGATGAGTGAGGTCAGAGGAGAATGGCCAGACTGATTCAAGCTGTCAAGAAGGTTACTGGACAGCTGAAAATGGGAAAAACATCCTCTGTTCTTATTCCTAACTTCAGTTGTCCAGATTCAGTGAGCCAGTGCCCACTGTAGCCTCAGATTCCTGTTATCGTCTGACAGGAAGGGATTCATTGCGGTCTTCTGCTGTTGTAGCCCATCCACGTCAAGGTTCAGCATTTTTACTCACCACGGTTGTATATTGTTATTGGTGTGCTTTCCGCCAATCATTCATAAATTCATTTTACGGTTTTGAAAATGAATCCCTGAGTCAGGGAAGCGGGGGGCGAGGGGGTGGTGGTCTTGTTCTCAGGGGTCTTATCTCTTCCAACCCTTGGAACACCCCTGGCTCAAACCAGTCTGTCCATTCTCCTCTGCCCTCTCTCATCAAGAAGGTGTTTCTGCCCCTATTAACTTTTTTTTTTCCATAATTGTATATATGACTATTTGAGTTTTAGACCTTGTGTGATGAAACAAGTTGAAACAATTTTAAAAAGTCAACATTTCCTCTTTTCTTAGAGTGAAAAAATAATTAATTTCTTATTTTAATGTGTGCCAAGAAAAACAACAAAAAATATTTTTTCCCCTTGCGTCCCTATTTTTCTTTTTGTTTCACAATGAAAGAACACTGTAGCAGCTTTCCATTAACCTGCTGGTATTGGTAATAGGAGTGAGCAAGTAGATGACGCGTAAAAATTAGAGTCTATGCAAACACATGTAAGATGCAAATAGTCTTTCTTTATTGTGCTTCAATGAATAAACATTGCTTCAATTAGCTTCCTGTGGTGTCATTTTGTTTTGTTCACAAAAAGTCCACACAAAACTCCATACCTTGTAGATACAGCATACTGTTCAACACGGTCCAACACATAATCCAAAAAGCCTGTTTAACATAATGAAGCACGACCTAAAACGGTCAAAAACTGTGTGCTTCCCCACTACCAATACACCTGTTGTCTCATTATCCAATTGCCCTGATGTACCATGGGTATTCTACCAGAGTGCCACCCAATGGACAAATATATAACTACAACAAAAAATGGCTTCAACACAGCGGCCCCTTAATTGCTTATGGCAGGAAGACATAATGATTACAAACTCAATAATAATAATAATAATAATAATAATAATAATAATAATAATAATAATAATAATTAAGCCATAACGAACACTGCATCTTTGGACAGGAAGCAGTAAATTTAATTTCTAAATACCCCAACTTAGTCTGCTTCTAACAGAAGACAAATCTTATTAATTGGACGTTCTACGACACTACTTTTGGTTTGTACCTTTACTGAACGTACTAAACCTTTGTTGTCTGAGTAGGTCTCCAAAACTCTTCCAAGTATCCATGAGTCTCGTGGTGCTGAAGGATCAACAATGACTACAATGTCTCCAGAAGTGAAGTTTCTACGTTCTTTGTTCCACTTCTGTCAATTTTGCAACAAGGGTAATTATTCTCGTACTCATCTTTTCCAAAAAAGATCGGAAATGTATTGCACTTGTTTCCATCTCCTTTTGGCATACAGGTCAGATCTTTCAAATAAACCAGGTGGCAATGCAGGATTCCCTCTCCTAAGCAGGATGTGATTTGGAGTGAGAGCTTCTAGATCACTAGGGTCACTGGATAGTTTGGAAATAGGACGGTCATTCAAAATGGCTTTTGCTTCGCACAAGATTGTTTGCAATGCTTCATCGTCCAGTGTTTGTTGTCGAAGAACTGAACAAAGAATTTGTCTCACCATTCGAATTATACGCTCCCATATCCCTCCATAATGGGAGCCTGTGGGGGGATTGAAGCACCATTGAACTTCCTTATGAAGTAAGGCTCTCTGAATCTTCTTGTTGTCCAATGCTGAGAGAGCATCCTTTAACTCCCGCTCAGCACCAATAAAATTAGTTCCATTATCCGACCTCATAAAAGAAACTTGTCCACGACGACAAACAAACCTGCGCAAGGCATTTATGCATGAGTCCGTATCTAATGAATACGCCATTTCCAAATGGACTGCTCTGCTTGCGAAACAAGTAAATATCACTCCATAGCGTTTTACTTTACTCCTGGCTCTTTTTACTTCAATGGGCCCAAAAAAAGTCCACTCCTACATTGGTAAAAGGAGGTAGGTCAGGGGTGATCCCTTCCAATGGAAGGTCTGCCATTTTTTGTTCACCCAATTTTCCTTTATAACATCTACAGATGACACACTTGGAGATAATTTTTCTTGCCACAGAATTAGCATTTGTAATCCAATACTTGTACCCGGATTTTGGAAAGCATTAGGTTTCTGCCACCGTGACCTAACTGCTCATGGATGTCTCGAAGTATGAGATATGAAACATGCTGATCCTTAGACAACAAGATGGGATGCTTAGTTTCAATGTGTCTTGCTGATTTACCAAGTCTTCCTCCCACCAATAACAATCCATTATGTAATACAGGATCCAAACTGTATACAGTACCATTTATCTTTACTCTATCACTTCCATCCTTGAGCTCTGCAATTTCGTTTTGAAATTGTTCCTGTTGACTAAAACGAAGGATACCAATCTCAGCCTTGGACAGAAACTTCACTTCTGGAGACATTGTAGTCATTGTTGATCCTTCAGCACCACGAGACTCATGGATACTTGGAAGAGTTTTGGAGACCCACTCAGACAACAAAGGTTTAGTACGTTCAGTAAAGGTACAAACCAAAAGTAGTGTCGTAGAACGTCCAATTAATAAGATTTGTCTTCTGTTAGAAGCAGACTAAGTTGGGGTATTTAGAAATTAAATTTACTGCTTCCTGTCCAAAGATGCAGTGTTAGTTATGGCTTCATTATTATTATTATTATTATTAATATTATTATTATTATTATTAGTAGTATTATTGAGTTTGTAATCGTTATGTCTTCCTGCCATAAGCAATTAAGGGGCCGGTGTGTTGAAGCCATTTTTTGTTGTAGTTATATATTTGTCCATTGGGTGGCACTCTGGTAGAATACCCATGGTACATCAGGGCAATTGGATAATGAGACAACAGGTGTGTGTATTGGTAGTGGGGAAGCACACAGTTTTTGACTTCATGTAGCAGCTTTCCATTAAACTGCATTAAAAAAAAAGTAGATGACGCGTAAAAATTAGAGTCTATGCAAACACATGTAAGATCCAAATAGTCTCTTTCTTTATTGTGCTTCAATGAATAAACATTGCTTCAATTAGCTTCCTGTGGTGTCATTTTGTTTTGTTCACAAAAAGTCCACACAAAACTCCATACCTTGTAGATACAGCATACTGTTCAACACGGTCCAACACATAGTCCAAAAAGCCTGTTTAACATAATGAAGCACGACCTAAAACGGTCAAAAACTGTGTGCTTCCCCACTAACAATACACACACCTGTTGTCTCTTCTTCTTCTTCTTCCTTTTTTTTTTTTTTTTTTTTTTTTTAAACGGCGGCTGGCAACCAGCGTAATAGGTGCATTACCGCCACCTTCTGCTCCGGAGTGTGGAACAGACAGACATTTATATTCTATTTATCAGCCCCGTCTCCCTAATAAAATCAAAGAAAGCTTTACTATTAATTTCACTTGACCATTTTATTAAAACCTTCAAATTTAGTTTTTCAATTCCATTTTTCTTTATTTCTTCTATCATATTGTCCCTTTCTTGTTCATAGTTAATACGTTCAAGAATCACATGAGGTATTGTTTCTTCAACATGACATTGTTCACATAATCCGTTTGGATGTTTCCCTATAATTTTAAGTGTGCTATTTAAATTTGAATGACCTAACATTATTCTATTATAAATAACCTCTTCTTTCCTTGATTTACCTATACATTTTATCTTCTGACCTACTTTATTAATTAAGCTGTAAAAAAATCTTCCCTTTTTCCCATTATTCCACTTTACTTGCCATTCTTCAATCACTTTACTCCAGATTAAAACCTTAATCTCTGACTTACTTAACGGAACTTGAAGCTCTACGATTTCTCTCTGTAATGCTTGTTTCGCTAATTTATCCACTTCTTCATTTCCCTTTATTCCTATGTGTGCAGGAACCCATATAAAACTGACTGAAATATTATTTTGAACAATTCTTGAGTGTATTTGTAAAATACTAAAGAGAATACCTTGGGGGCTAGATTTAAAAGATCTCAAACTCTTTAAGACTGATACTGAGTCAGAACAAATTAAAACATTCCCAGGTTTATGTTCCTCTACCCACTGCAATGCCAAAAGAATTGCTACCATTTCTGCAGTATAGACTGCCAAATGATTTGAAGTTCGCTTTATTCCCTTGATTCCACTGCCTGGAACTAAAAAAGCAGCCCCAGTTGTTTGACGCTCTGGGTCTTTTGATCCATCTGTATATATTTGTATATACTGGGTATACTGGTTTCTAACATATACTGAAAATGCAGATGACAGGTCTACTTCTCTTTCTGCTTTTTTGACTTCCAACATATACAAATCTATTTGAGGTGTCACATAAACCCATGGTTCATATTCCAGAATTAAAACTGTTGGGCTTATCTTGATACTATTTAGCTGCATTTCTTCTACATATATTTTACTCCTCCACCCAAAACTTATTCTACACCTTTTATTTTGTTCCCAGCACTTCTGTAAGACCATTTTCGTAGGATGTTCTTCTTTATGCCCCTGGAGGTTAGCCCAGTAGTTGATCATTAATTGTTTCCTTCTAATTTCTAGTGGCATCTCTCCTAACAAGACTTGTAAAGCTGGAATGGGTGTCTTCTTTACTGCTCCACAACACTGTCTCATAGCCTGAGCTTGTACTTTATTGCATTTTTCCAACAAGTTTTTTGATGCTGAATCATATACCACACTACCATAATCAAATACAGACCGGATCAGTGCTACATAAATAGTTTTTAATGAAGAAAAACTTTCCCCCCATTCCACTCCACTTAGACATCTCATGACATTTAACACCTTCTGACATTTCTCAACCATTTTGTTTATATGTTCAGCCCATGTAAGTTTCATATCAAAATAAACACCTAAAAATTTAAAACTCTTCACCCTCTCCAACGATCTCTCATACATCTTCAAACTCACTTCTGGGACAACCCTCTTCCTAGAAAAAATTACGGTCTTAGTTTTCTCCACTCAGAATTTAAATCCCCAATCATATGCCCATTCTTCTACCTTTCTAATTACTTCTTGCATCTTCCTATTACCATATAAAATATTCCTTCCCCTTTTCCAGAGTGCCCCGTCATCTGCAAAAAGAGATCTCCCCATACCTTGATTTACTTGATTAAAAACATCGTTGATCATTATAGAAAAAATTAATGGACTTATTACACTCCCTTGTGGAGTTCCATTTTCTGTCTGGTATATATTTGACACTTCATTCCCTATTCTTACCTGGATACTTCTGTTCGCTAAAAAGTCTTTCATCCAATTATATATTCTCCCACCTATATTCATCATTTTTAGTTTTATCAAAAGTCCCTCTCTCCACATCATATCATACGCCTTCTCGACATCGAAAAATACTGCTATTACTGATTCTTTATCTGTGCTTTTCTAATTTCATTTTCCAAACATACAATAGGATCTATTGTTTCTCTTCCTTTTCTAAAACCACTTCGGTATTTAGATATTATTCCTTTCTTTTCCAATAAATACGTCAACCTTTCTGTAATCATCCTTTCCATAATTTTTACAAACATTCGATGTGAGGGCTATTGGTCTGTAATTAGAGGGTTTTGAAGGGTCTTTTCCCGGCTTTCTTATAGGAATTATTACAGCCTCTTTCCAACCTTTTGGTAGTCTTCCTTCCTCCCACACTCTATTATATAATTCTAAAATCTTTCCCACAGCCCCATCTTTAAGATGTCTCAGCATTATATACCCAATCTGATCCTTTTCTGGAGACGAACGTGTTTTATTTGAGTTACAAACAGCTCTTTTCAATTCATTTAAGGTGAATGGGAAGTTAATTGGCTGATCTTCCATTCCCCCACTCCTTTCCATCTTTTCTAGATTTTTCCTCTTTGTTATTTCTCTCCTCCTCCTTCCTTCTTCACTTAAGTTCCCTGACCCATGTATCTGTACAAATGTTTTCAACGACATTTCTGCTTTGTCCTTATCCGTTACAGCTATTTCTCCTTCTGACCTAATACTGGATATTCCCACTCTTTCTTACTACCTTCCATTCTCCTACTGGAGTTGTTCTTCCAATTTCATTACAAAATCCTTGCCAGCTTTCTCTTTTAGCTTGCCTAATAGTTCTCCTCACCACTGCTTGAGCTTTCTTGTAGGATAATAAATGGTTAAAATTATGTGCTCTCTTAAGAAGTTTAAAAGCTTTATTTCTATCTCTCACAACTTTACTACACTTGCATGTCCACCATGGAACGGCTCTCCTTGTCATTTTTCCTTTACTTTTTGGGATTGATTCGGACGCTGCTTCAAGTATTATGGCATAGACTTTTTCATTAAGGATGTCAATTTCTTGAGTTGACTCAATTGCTACCATTCTTTCCTCACAAATTTCTTCAAATTTAGCCCAGTTTGCTTTTTCAAATATCCACCTTCCTTTTCCTTGTATTATCGTTCTATCTGTCTCTACATCCAATGTTGTAACTATTGGGTAGTGATCACTCCCAATGCTAGATTCCCCCCATACTTCCCAATTACACTTACTAGCCAAATTGTTAGAAACTAGCGTCAAATCCAAAACAGACTCCATTCCCGTATGAACAGCTATCCTTCTTCCCCTCCCATCATTTAAACAAACCAGCCCCCTTTCCTCTATTAATTCCTCTACCACTTGTCCATTTGCATTTATGTATCTCCCTCCCCATAGTGTATTATGTGCATTTAAGTCCCCACACCATATTATTCTATGACTATCTTGACCCTGTACTTCTTTTAACTTATCTAACTCCAATTTTTTACATGGGTTATAGTAATTTATGATAACTATTTCCTGTCCTCTACCCCAAATCCCCACAAAAATATATTCTTGATCTCTTCCTTTTCCCAGTATTCTATATGATATTTCTCTTTTAATAAATATAGCACACCCTCCACCATTCCCTTCTTCCCTATCGTGACGTACTATAGTATAACCTTGTAGAACAAAATCTAAACAACATTTCATCCAAGTTTCTTGAACACATATTATGTCCGGTCTTACATTCAATTCTTCAATTAAATGCTTGAACTCCTGACCATTTGAGATCAGAGATCTTGCATTCCACTGAAGTATTGTTATCATATTCTTGACTTGATCTTATCTCAAGTTCATCCCTAACCTCTTCCCAAGGTAGGCCTGTCAATCCAAGATGATGTATTGCTGCTATAACTACTAACTGAGTCTTTTGAGTTTTTGATTCAATCCCAGCTGTACTATTAATAACTCCGGCAATGAATGTCACCAATTTTTTCTTTTCGACCATCATAAAAACTTCATTGTTTCCTTCAACTGGAACCCCTGACTCAACTCTTTGATCTTTAGTTTGTCCTCTAATTTGTTTTGCTGCCTCAGCATATGTTAGCTTCTTCTCTACTCTCCTTTTCTTAATTTCCATTTCCATTTTTAATACTTCACATCCTCTGTAGGCTGCACTGTGTGCCTCTCCACAATTACAACATTTGGGTTGTTCTCCCTCTCCACTTCGCCTATCGAACCCCACCTGTTGTCTCATTATCCACTTGCCCTGATGTACCATGGGTATTCTACCAGAGTGCCACCCAATGGACAAATATATAACTACAACAAAAAATGGCTTCAACAAACACCATTCTCACTGTTCTCACCGTTCTGTTCTCGCTTTCTTACATTTCGGTGTAGGTTCATGCATAGAAATGCACAAATAAGCACATACAGACGTGGACAAATTTTTTGGTACCCTTACAGTTCTTTGAAACAATGATTCATTGCTCCTGAAAAGTGATTAAACCAAAAGCAATAGTCTCATATATACCTGCCTACCCATATAGTATGTGATAGATTAAACCAATAAAATTGTGAAGAGAAATGACTCATTGTTTATTTTTACCAAGATAATCTAAAACAGCCTGGACAGATTTCTTGGTACCCCTAAAAAAGATTATAAAACATTGCATTCTAATCATGTTTCAAACTAATTGTTTAACCTTAATTAGTGTCACAGGTGTCTTCAATCTTTGTAACAGCCAATCAGCCTATTTAAAGAGAGAGAAAAGGTGCTGCTGTGTAGGCTGGTACCAAAATAATCTGGTATCATTGTGTGCGCGCCACACTGAACATGGAGCAGAAAAGGGGAGAGATGTCCGATTGTCATTGTTCCATCTGTATTTATTTATTTATTTATTAGATTTTTTTTAAAAAACAAAAGCGCGCGCGCCTCAAAAGGGGGCTGCTCTTCTCGGCGTTGATGCAGAATATGGCACCGCATCCACCACAAAAACACTTCTTAACCTCAAGAAACCTTTCAATACGTGCTGCCAAGAATACAGCTACTTGTTAAATACAACTAACGTTAGCGATAGTTAAATCGTTATATCGTTAAAACTGGCCAAGCCTTACACAAACTTGCTAGATAACTAGTTAGCCCAAGTAGGTTATTAGCTAGCATGCCGGGGCAGCCATCTAGTTAGCCTGAATGCTAGCTGGCATGATAACAAAATGAGGTTCGCATGAACGATAACAGAAGACGAACACGACCCACAAATAGCATGTGTGTGTGTATATTATATATATATAATGTATATAAATTACACTAACAATAATTAAAATACATTTCCGCTGCGTCATGCTAGAAAACTCGGTGTTGTTAAGTCTAACTCGCCCGTCATGAATGAGGAGTAATACACACAGTGTTAGCAGGTGGCTACAATAATAAACACACTTCATACATCTTATAATGTTGATGTTGGCTTGACAAAGCCAGTCTTAAAGTTTAAAATAGTTGTCAGTTTGACATTTGAGGGTAATGTGCAGTTTTAAGAAAGAGACAGAGAGATAGGGTGATAGGCCAATAATTGTGGAGTTGATTAGATAGATAGAGTTGTACCATCTCATCTGTAAGTTGTACCTACCTACACAAATAAAATACAACCATATAAATCAAGAAAACAATTATTGACATATAAACATTCCTGCTGTGTTTAACACTGAGATGCTCGCTGAAGACAGCCACTGACAGAAAACTTGACATTTTTTTGTCTTTCTCACCATTCTGTGTCCGGCTCCCCACAACTGGACAGATGAAGATTCTCCTCACATAACTGCTGCTCGCTGTTTTTGCCTTGTTTGTTTTTCGCACCATTCTGTGTAAACTCTAGAGACTGTTGTGCATGAAAATCCCAGGAGATTACAAGTTTCTGAAATATTCAAACCAGCCCGTTTTTTTCCCTCCCATTTTGATCACTGACGTCAACATTATCTAACTTGATGTGAACATTAATTGACCTGCAAGAAATTATACACTGCGCTACTGTCACATGATTGGCCGATTGAATGAACGTGCATGTGTACAGTTGTTCCTAATAAAGTGGCCAATAAGTGTAGAAATATTTTGTCTTTTGTATTGTACAGTATAGTAGAGCTTTTAGCTGGATGAAAGCTGCGAATGCTAGTTACAGACCAAACTAGGATTATGAGTTCGTGTGCAATATACCATCATTACCTACGTAATGCGCCTGCTCCAAAGTCAGACAGGAAAAAACTATTAAGGATCATATAGGAATAAAAACAGACCCAAAGAAAACACATACTGTGAGATCCAATTTATTTTTGCTGATCTTCAAGCTGGACATTGTCCAACTTAAGGAATCAATTGGCAGTAGATCACTTACTATGAGCATCTCAAAACTGCCAAGGGTGGTGCTTAACATCCAGATAGCGGGACTGTGGACGCATTCCGTCCCAAAAATCTTGATTTATTTAAATCCCTAATGAGCAAGCCAGAGGCAACAGTGGCAAGGAAAAACTCCCTCAGATGACACATGAGGAAGAAACCTTGAGAGGAACCAGGCTCAAAAGGGAACCCATCCTCTTCTGGGTGACACCAGATAGTGAGATTAGAAATCATTACTCTTCCTTAATCATGTACTATATAGACAGTCCTGAGGGTGTTGAAAAGATGTTCTTTATGAACATCAGGGTGTTTATGATTACAGCAGAAGTGTTTAGATACAGTGTCCAAGAAACAACCTTAGGCAGGAACCCTGGGTTCAGCCACAAGGTCACTCCAGAATCATCTGGCCAGTAAAGCACGCAGGGCGAATTTATCACAAAGGCATGCAGGTATTCCTCCCTTTTTGCTGAGCTGATCATAAGCAAAAAGTATTCGACACGTTCAAATTTCAGATCAGCATCCTGTAACCTGCAATAAGAAGTTGGGATCACAATTTGGTTCTTGGGGGGTTTGGCAAATGGAGGTGTTTACCTCCTTAGCTCACAACACTGCTATGAGCCCATGTGCTGCCAACAAGATGTTCTCCACTGTGATGTGGTTAGCCAAAATGGCTGCCACATATACGTTCAGCATAGATGGCGATTTGCCACTATACAGCAGTGCCCACAAAATGCATACATACCCACATGTATGCTCTATGCCCATATAGACCATACATGGCCTGCCTGCTAGGAACTCTACAGTTCAGGATCACTTCCTGGACTGCTACTTTGCAGTTATCGAGCTGCTCACCGGTTCGAGGGGCCGAACCCACAGGTGCAAGTCGTCTGGCTGCGACAGACACCTGCTACACCGGTGGAGCGTCGTTAACATGATCCGCCTCCATACTTAACTCACAATGAGAATTCCACTAGGCCAAAAGCGTCGTCGCACGAGATACTTAGCAAAATGCTGCGTAGTCTCCATCTTCCATCTGCATCACCCCTGCGTGCCCCCAAGCCATCCACGCTGTCGCTTGCCCCGACATCTTTCCCACCGCATCTTCTTGCATCTTTCTAGAGAAGAGGAAGGGCTTCAGCCAGTGCTAACTCTCTCATAGAGGAGCACATAGGCGCTAGTCGACCTCATCTTTAACACGTCCATCTCGGTGGTCAGAGTGACCCGCTGGTCATTGTAGGTCATCCACTGGTGACTGGAACTGGAACAATCACTCAGATAATGTCCTGGGAAAGGGACATGATCAGCAGTAGTACATATGGATCACTATAAAGTGTGTTTGCTATGAATGAAACAAAAATGTGGATCACTATAAAATGTGTTTTCCTAATTAATTAATAAATATGCAGGCTGTAGTTATAAGTGTGTGTATGTGTGCTTATATCTTACCACATAATGTTGTGCTTCCAACATGGCTGAGGACACTGATCAGTCGATACGTGGCAGCTGATCCACCCTAAAAACAACACACATCACAATACAGATCACATACAGATACAAAACTTGAGTCTACACACTACATCCTATTGCATCCTTCCCAGCTCTCTTTCCTATCTTTCTCACTGCATCTACATTGTGTCTCTCTGTCTCTCTCTCACCAGTTCATTTCTGTCTGTCTCTCTGGCCTCAGCTTTGCTGTTCTCTACATGAGGAAGGAAGGCACAAAGGAAAGATTAGCTCTTCTTTAACTAATATGGATGTGATTTATACAGGCTGTAAACATTAGCTGACTCTCTTGGACTCTCTTGGATTTGAGGCTTGCACTAGTTATTTGCTTGCGACGTACCTATTTCGGGCGTATCTGATTGAGGATGGCAGTTTATCTGCAGCTCAGGTTTGATCTCCACTGGCATATGCAGCTTGACGACTGTGTAATATTCAGTCACTTTGAACCTGTTCAGCTGCAGAATCAGAAACCTGGAGAGAAAAGAAATTAAAAGTAACCTTCGAGCCGAAGAGCCACAGTCACTGGTGGCACACTTACAGCACTTGCGATTGATGCATGACTGACTGACCAGGTTCTTGTCTGTGATGGAAAAGTAAAAAAAGCTTAATCAGAAAATGTGTGACTGTTGTGACTATGCGAACGTTACCATTAGGGAAAATGCACCAAACCAAAACACTGCATATGTGAAAATACCTTTATATAACACTCCTAGTGTGTGTGTGTGTGTGTGTGTGTGTGTGTGGTAGCCTTACCTGGGCAGAGTGTGGAACGTCCACCTGGAGTTGGCACATTCTCCTCCACACATCTTGCATTTGCTCTCTAACACTGTGGGGTTCTACAATATACACGTTATTCACACTCAGAGATGTCCGTGATAATATGATGTGACAGATATGAAAAAGAAAGAGAAGCAGGCTGAGAGTTACTCACATTAACTATGTCATAGAGGCACTGGTCCACTGAGTTGTGCACCAGGGGCAGAGAGATGTGATTAAACACTTCCACTTTGTTCTGCCTGGATCCACAGCTGCAACACACAACATGCATCAACATCTAATCAACATCTGCATCACATACGAACTCCAAACTCTTTACGTTACTTGTCATACCTGGAGCATGTTATAATGTTCCTCATCTTGAACTTGAAATTGGCCCTGACTGGGCATCTAGGGTCCACATCCTCTTGCCAACCCAGCCATCGCCCAGACTCCTCCATTTGGGTCAGACAGTGGCAGAGGAATTCATGGGCGTCCTATACACACACACACACACACACAGCAGTAAAAATTAAATCATATCCAAAGCATTTTCTTTCTGCATGTTTTAATGTGTGTGTGTGTGTGTGTGTGTGTTTTCTGAGCTCACGTTCTGTTGACTGATGGTGAATTCTGGATTGATGTCTGTAGCTGATTCAATCAGGGCCAGGAGGAGAGAATCCTTGCTGATGCCACCTTGAACTTCAGAGCTCTTTCTCAACCTCGACAACTCCACAAAACATCTGCAAAGGATCCAGGAAAAACTTGCTCTGAAATTCTACCTTCAGTAATATTCCTCAGCTCAGCTCTTATATCACATATTCTTCCACCTTTCCTCCTTGCAAAGATTTAGATCAGTCAATAAGTTCAAGATAAGTCCAGAGTGCAGCGGCGCAGCTTTTTACCAGCACCTGAGACTATTTTACTTGTGCAAAATCTACACTCTAAAATCTTTACTGTCTCTGCGTCAAAGAACAAAAAGGATCAAAATCCTATGTCTGTTTTATAAAGGCCTGAATACACTCACTCCCTTCTATCGTTCTGATCTCACACTCTTAGGTCATTTTCACACTTGTCAACACTGATGCCAGGTGTCGATAAAAGTATATATCATTATAATTTATAAAAGTAGCGTATCATTATAATTTATAAATGTACAGTAATGTATAGTCTTAGTACCTGAGGAATGTGTCCTCTAGTTTGTGGACAGAATTGTCCAGCAGGTAGGAGAGCTCTCCGCAAAAAGACTCAGCTGTGAACAGACACTGCAGACTTGCGTTAACGTAGCAGTTGTTTCCAAAATTAGGCAACCTGCAACAGATCCACCTGTTAGACACACAATCTGATCCACAAAAGCACACTTGGGCTGTGTAAACATACGTACACGTAGCAAAGCGCTACTGCTAATGTTTCCTTTTTCTGTATAAATTTATAGGCCCATTAATATTCTAATGCATTCTGGTACCAAACTAATTATGCGTAAACTAATTCCAATCTGAATATTCTTTTTAAATTAAAAATGAGAGACAAACACACATCAATGTGTCATACCCGCCAGTGAGCTCTTGCTTGTCTGTGATGGGGGGCAGAGTCAGAGTCAGAGTCGTGCTGTTTATGTTTCCCTCAGACGGAGTCAGAATCGGGCTCTTCATGTTTCCCTCAGACAGAGTCGGAATCGGGCTCTTTACGTTTCCCTCAGACGGAGTCGGAATCGGGCTCTTCATGTTTCCCTCAGACGGAGTTGGAATCGGGCTCTTAATGTTTCCCTCAGACGGAGTTGGAATCGGGCTCTTTACGTTTCCCTTACACAGAGTCAGAGTCATGCCGTTTATGTTTCCCTCAGGGATCATCTTTTTGGAACTGAAACAGTGAGGCATAGAGTTTATAGTGAACTATTTGTGTCTGTGCGTTGGCAGGTCTGGATATTAAAGAGTAAATTTGTACCACTGTATAAAAGAATGTAAATAAGCTTTTCTTTGCTCTGTTTTACTTGTCTGTCTCTCACCTGAATGCATGTGGATCTCTCACCCTTTTCTTGTATTCCATGTAAGAAGAAAAGGCCAACTCCATCAGTACCTCCATCAACTTTGCCATTTCATCCTCCGACTTGAATTGGATCATTTCTTTCTTTTGCTCCTTCCTGTCTTGGCCATGCAGGGTCATCTCCTTCCTTTCCTCCTTTTCTTTCCTCATTGCAGTGGTCCCTGCTGAGCTTTGTAAATTTGTCCTTACATGGGCCTCTTTGACCTCTATGCGTTTCGTCCATGGGTGTTTTGAGATAGGACTCACAATGACCGGCTTTGTTTCGGATGTTTTCATATTAGGCCTATTTGAGGTCGTCTCCTTCCTTTGTGCAGTCTTCTTTTCTTGGCCATGCAGGGTTGTCGTCCTCTTTTCCTCCTTTTCTTTCCTCATCGCAGTGGTCCTCACATGGGCCTCTTTGACCTCTAAGCGTTTCGTCCCTGGGAGTTTTGAGGTCGGCCTCACACTGACCTGCTTTGTTTCTGCTTTTTTCATATTAAGCCTATTTGAGGTCGTCTCCTTCCTTTCTGTAGGCTTCTTTTCTTGCCCATACTGTGTTGTCTTCTTCCTTTCCTCCTTCATTGCAGAGATCCTCATCGAGCTTGGTAAATTTATCTTCACACCGGCCTCTTTGCCCTGTATGCATTTTTTCCCTGGGAGTTTGGAGGCTGGCTTCACACTTACCTGCTTCCTTTCTGCACTTTTCTCATTGTGGCTAGTCGAGGTCTTCTTCTTTGTTTTTGAGAGTTGCCCTGGCATGGCCCCCGCTAATAGTTTTAGAAAGACATTTTGCAGAGTCTCTTTTGGAGTTTCTGAGCTGCTGAGGAGTAAACAGATGCTGTTTGTGTTCACAGTAACTAGCAGTCAAATTCCATAGTATTTTTAAATACTGGATCTGAGCCTACAACAATCTGTCTCTAAATACCTATAGTTCTCACAGTTTTCTGATGTCAACATGGAGCTGTATAGTTTTTGCTGTAACTTACCCTTCTGTAAATGATGCAGGTTGCACCTTGTTCTTCTTCTACACAAGAAGAAACACACAGACATCAGAAGGATGCTTATGAAAACACAATAAAAACATAAAATCCTTGTGCTACATTTCAGGTTAGTTATTTTTACTTCCACTCTCTGGCAGTTCTACTTCCTAATTTTGCCAGAGTGCATTTTCCTTCAGAATTACTTAGAAGTGATTCCCATGATTCCCTGCTCCTTTTCACCCATAAAACAAAAGGGATGAAAACTTTGGCACTACACTGAAAGTCAACAAGGTTAATCAAAGAAGCATTCAGAAAATTCATGTACTTTACAAGTCTGATATTTCGTGTGATATTTCAGTAACAAATAGTAAATGTGATGTTCGTGTGTGAATATTTTGGATAAAAGATGTTCTTACCCTCCAGAAACACCATTTTGATGTTCTCCTTGCACCATCCTTCTTCTTCTCTGTGGATTTCTCACTAGTTCCAGGCGTCTCTGTTGGTGTTTTTGAGCCGCTGAGGAGTAAACAGATGCTTGTTTGTCATCCCAGTCACTATCATTCCAATTTTATAGTATTTTTAATATCTGGGCCCTGAGCCTACACAATCTCTGTCTGAATTCATTACCCATAATACCTGAGGTTTTGTTTGAGTTTGATCTCATTAAGGAGATGCACATGTCTGTAATGTAGCTTACCTTTCTGCAGGTGTCACAGGTACTGAAGGATGCACCTTGTTCTTCTACAGATAATAAAAGGAAACACAGGCACAAGAGTGATGCTTATAAAAATACTATTTTTTTTTTTATCAAGCTACAGTTAGTTTTCTTCCATTCTTTGGTAGTTTTTTTTTTCTTTTTTTCAACAACCCCCCTCCCCCCCAACATGGCAAATGTGATGTTTGTGTGTGAATATTTTGGATAAAAGATGTTCTTACCTTCCAGAAACACCATTTTGATGTTCTCCTTGCACCATCCTTCTTCTTCTCTGTGGATTTCTCACTAGTTCCAGGTGTCTCTGTTTGTGTTTTTGAGTCGCTGAGGAGTAAACAGATGCTGTTTGTCCTCCCAGTAACTATCACAATCTCTCTCTGAATTCATTACCCATAATACCTGAGGTTTTGTTTGAGTTTGATCTCATTAAGGAGATGCACATGTCTGTAATGTAGCTTACCTTTCTGCAGGTGTCACAGGTACTGAAGGATGCACCTTGCTCTTCTACAGATAATAAAAGGAAACACACAGGCACAAGAGTGATGCTTAGAATAATACTCTTTTTTCAACATGCTACAGTTAGTTTTCTTCCAATCTTTGATAGTTTTCTTTTTTTCACCTCTGTCGAACAAAAAACATCTGTATTATGGCTTCCTTTAAAATGATGTATTAATGTTAGTATTTAGATAAAAAAGAGAGCTATGTGTCCTAAAAGTGAAATTACATATAAATAGTTAATTTACAACAGACACTTATTGAAGTCAGTCTCAATTAGCATTTTATTGAGTGTTTAGTGCACTAAGTAGTGTCTATAACACCTTTATGTTGTACCCTACGTAGTGAACATATGAGGTAAATAGTAAGACATTTGGGATGCGACCTCAGTGTGTGAACTTTTCCTCTTGTGCACGAGCTGAAGGAAATGTAAAGCTGACATAAATATCAGCAACAAGAAAACATTACTCTGGGTAAATAAACCATTTAAAAACATTAAAGTCTAGGATAAAATGATGCTGTTGCCTCCACATGAGATTTCTGTTTGTCTGTGGAGGTGTACTGGGTTAATCAGTCTCGTCCATATCAGAATGCAGCTCAGTGTTTCATTTATTTCCAGCAGTTCACATTTCACTGCAGTATTAAAGCAATTCCACAGCCCTAATAATGACTATAATCATCACTACAGAATTAATAGCTGATGGAGCCCAAAGCTGAGATCAATTGAATATGATTTATATCTACATTTATGTCTAAATATAGATTATTTACTATAAACATTGTCACAAAGCAGCTTTACACAAATCTGAAAATAAAGTGCATGGCTCTTCAGCCTGTTTGAATGTTTAATGCCATACTTTTTGTACTGAACATAAAATTCACATCCTTTCATGTAGATTAGAAGACGTGTTTTTGAGATACTGAGACATTTCACTTTCAATAACGAACAGTAAATGTGACGTGTGAAAGTTTGTGGATTAAAGAATTTCTTACCTGCGACCAAAAACAGGGGCAGCAGAGCATTCTGAATTTTCACTGAACTCCTTCACAATAAAAGAAAATGATTTATCTGAAGAAACAAAGTCTAAATTTGAAAAATGTCTCTTTGCTCCTGTTTCCTTTTTCTGCACTGAGGTAAAAATGTCGTCCAGGTGTTCTATAGAACGCGCGCGCTCATGTGCCAGCCGTTGTGACGTCACAATAGCGGTGACTTCACCCACGCCGCTCAGTTAGCGCGAGCCCAGTTTTTAAGCGCAACGCAATTCTTGAGTTCATTAGTGTTTCCTTTCAACATGAGAATATATATATATATAGCCTTTGTGTGAAAATGCTCTTTGGCTTTTTCTTAGTTTTGGAAGTGTATCTGAAATTAGTGGGCAGCGCAAAGCCAAAAGATTGCAGATTAAAGACAGCCATATAGCCATATACACTCACCGGTCACTTTAATAGGAACACCTGCACACCTGATGCTCATGTGGCATCAGCACAACGCAGACAATCATGCAGATACAAGAGCTTCAGTTAATGTTCACTGTATATGTACCTCACTGTCCACTTTATGAGGAACACCTGTGCACTTGCACATTCGTGCACTTATCTAATCAGCCAGTCATGTGGCAATAGCGCAATGCAAAAAAAATCAAGCAGATACAGGTCAAGAGCTTCAGTTAATGCTCACATCAAACATCAGAATGGGGAAAAAAAGAGTGATCTCTGTGACTTTCAAATCTGAGGCTGTCATGGGCAGAGACTCACTGAAACTGGACAGTGGAAGACCGGAAAAAGACCAGATTTTTTTTCCCTAAGCTTCAACCTTCCAGTTTGAGTGAGTCTGTGCCCATGATAGCCTCAGACTCCTGTTATTGGCTGACAGCAGTGGAAGCCAATGTGGTCTTCTGCTGTCGTAGCCCATCCACCTCAAGGTTTGATGTTTTCTGCTCACCATGATTGTAGAGTGATTATTTGAGGTTATTTTCCTCTGACCTCTTTTATCAACAAGACAGTTCCACCCACAGAACTGTCGCTCACTCAGTGATTTTAGTTTTTTCGCAACACAAGTGTTTTTTTTTTCTCTTCCAACCTGAACATGACTAACACATTTACACAAACTTATTCATTACTTTTAACTCTTGCAATGCCCCTGGCTCAAACCAGTCTGGCCATTCTCCTCTGCCCTCTCTCATCAGGAAGGTGGTTTTGTCCCCACTGGGCATTTTTTAAATAATTGGATATATGAATATTTGAGTTTTAGACCTTGTGTGAAGAAACAAGTTGAAACAATTTTAAAAAGTCAATATTTTCTTTTTTTGTTTAATATGAGAAAAGAATTAATTTCCTATTTTAGTGTGTGCCAAGAAAAACAACAAAATAAAATAAAAAAAAGTTTTTTTCCTTGTTTCCCCCTTTTTTTTAAATTTAAAAATGAAAGAACAGTATACAGACCGCCTATTACTTTTTTATTATTAGGCATGGCTCATGTGAGTTTATCCAACTGTAAAGCATGTGAGGGTTTCATTGTGTTTGTTGATTTTGCCAGTGAGATTATTAGAACAGTAAGATTATGAATTAAGTTTTTTATGCATCCTCATTTGTTCATATAAGTTTTCCCTAAACTCCAAAATGCTCGGTTTTCTGGTGGTTTCGTATCTAATATCACTATTTCACTAATTCACTGAAACTGCATCTAACGAATGTGCAGTGATGCAAAGCTTGTTTTCTGTACTGTCTGAATAATAGATATTACTCCAAAGTAATATGTTTATTCTTGTCACAGCCGGGGAGAAGAACTCCAAAGACCAAGGTGTTACATGAAATTAAATAGTTCATTGGACAGGGCTAGTGTTTTGTGATTGGTTACAGTTAGACAAAGGCCTTCATGCTTATTGGTCAAATAAAGATAAAATGAACATGAATTATCATAAATGATTATATGATTAACAGCAAAGGAAATACACATATGGTGAAAGTCTAATGTAACACTAGGACTGTGAGAATTACTTCAACTCTTCGGATCACAAGCCTATTCTATTCATCATGCATAGGAAGACATGACCACAAATTCAATTCTCACAGGTGTCTTAAATCAGTCCCGATGGAGTAGGCCTCCCTCTACGCCTTAAATCAGGCCTACAAGGACTTCTTCCTGCTTTCTCACACACACAAGCCTAAATAATAAGAAGCAGTTTCACCTTCAGGGTGGAGTGGGTCAGCCCCGCGGAGAGGCGGCCCTGCAAGAACTCCAGCACTGTACCAACTGGGCAGTGAACAGGGTCAAGCCGGCGGTCTCCGCACCAGGAAGTGAAAAGTTTCCACTTCAGGGCGTACAGTTTCCTCGTAGAGGGAGCTCTGGACTGGAGGATGGTCTCCACAACCTCGGTTGAGAGACCGGAAGCGCGGAGTTGTGCCTCTCCGCGGGGCTGACTCCTCAGAGGCCACACCCACAGCTTCCACAGCTCCGGGCGGGGGTGAAGATGGCCCCCCGCCTGTGAGAGGAGATCCCTCCTGATCAGAATCTCCCATGGGGAGCCGTCTAGGAGGGAAATCAGGTCCGAGAACCATACTTGGCCCGGCCAGAACGGGGCTACTAACAGTAGACGAATTCCGTCCCGGCGCACTCTCTCCAGAACTCCCGGGAGCAGAGCGACTGGAGGAAAGGCGTACAGACGCAGCCTCGGCCACGGCTGTACCATGGCATCCAGTCCAAGAGGAGCTGGATGAATCAGAGAGAACCAAAGGGGACAGTGCGACGTCTCCTGTGTCGCAAACAGATCCACCTGGGCTCTGCCGAACATACGCCATATGAGCTCCACCACCTCGGGGTGGAGTCTCCATTCCCCGGGCACCGGCCCCTGCCACGACAGGGCGTCCGCTCCCACGTTGAGATGAGCAGAGATGTAGGCCGCTCTCAATGAGAGGAGGTTCCCTTGGGACCACACAAGGATCTGGAGCGCCAGCCTGTAAAGGGGGCGCGAACGCAGACCTCCCTGGCGGTTGATGTAAGAGACCACCGTCGTGTTGTCGGTGCGCACCAACACGTGGCGGCCTCTTAGGTCTGGGAGAAAGTGTTTTAGAGCTAGAAACACGGCCAGCATCTCCAGGCAGTTGATGTGCCAAGTGAGATGGCGGCCGCTCCACAGACCACGGGCAGGACGGCCACTCATGACCGCTCCCCATCCGGTGAGGGACGCATCTGTCGCTAGCACTACGCGCGACCAGGAGCTCCGAGGACCGGGCCCTGAGACAAGAACCCAGGTTCTCTCCACACAGCTAAGGCACGGCGGCATCGCCGCGTGACCTTGATCATGCAGAGCGGGTTTCCTCTGTTTTGGAAAAACCCCCTGGTCTTGAGCCACCACTGTAGGGGTCTCATGTGCAGCAGGCCAAACGGTATCACGTTGGACGCAGCTGCCAATAGGCCCAGTAGTCTCTGAAACTGCTTTACAGTGAGTGACCGGCCTACTTTCGCTCTCGCGACCGCTGTGAGGACCGACTTGATCCGAGCAGGAGACAAACGTGCCTGCATCGTGGTCGAATCCCACACGACGCCTAGATAAGCGGTTCTCTGAGCTGGAGAAAGCACGCTTTTCTCGGCGTTTAGTCTTAACCCCAGTTCCTTCATATGGGCGAGAACGGCATCTCGATGCCGAGCCGCCATCTGCTCTGAATGAGCTAAAATCAACCAGTCGTCGATATAGTTCAGTATGCGGATGCCCTGTAGTCGCATAGGAGCCAGGGCAGCATCCACGCACTTCGTGAAGGTGCGGGGTGAGAGTGCTAGGCCAAAGGGAAGAACCCGATACTGGTAAGCTTCACCCCCGAAAGCGAACCTCAGGAACTTCCTGTGCGGGGGAAGGATGGAGATGTGGAAATATGCATCTTTAGGTGCACCATAGGCGGCAGGGTTGGCAGATCGACCTCCTGAGGGCACTGGGGGGACCCGGGCACCGTAAGATGAGGTGTACGCCGCGTCGCCCCAGAGGGGCCCGCCCTCGGAAGCCCTGGGCCAAAACCATCAGGGCTTCTTAGCCGCGGCCCTTCTGGACATGAGGACGGTCCTCAGATCCGCCTTAGTGCCCGAAGGGCCGGGCCCAGAGCGTCGTCGCGACTCCTGCTCCCGCCTCGGGGGAGCACGGGAGGCGACGCTCTGCTTTTGGGCCTCCCTGTAGGAGGGGGCCGTACACGGAGGGGGCTGCCCTCGCCCAGCAGCCCCACGAGCTAAAGAGCGACGGGGGAGGAACCGCTGGAACGCCGCCGCCTGAGCACGGGCCTGCTGGTATCTCTCGACGACGGAGTCTACCACATCGCCAAACAGGCCCGAGGGAGTAAGCGGGGCGTCCATGAGCACGACCCTGTCCTTCTCTTTCATATCGGACAGGGTCAGCCAGAGATGCCTCTCCGCCGGGCGGTCTCCTTGGTGGCGCGGAGGGACAGATCAGCGGCCCGCCTGAGCTCAGCTACCTGCTCAGACGTACTCTCCCCCTGCTCATCCAGCTCTTTAAGCAGGTCGGCCTGGTACGCCTGTAACACCGCCATGGTGTGCAGACACGCACCGGCCTGACCTGCTGCCATGTCCGCCTTGCCTACCAGCGCTGAGGTGGTCTGCAGCGGCTTGGTAGGCAACGCCGGAGCCTTCAGGGACGCAGCAGGGGACAGATAGCTGGCTAGCGTCTGTTCAACCCTGGGCATCGCCCTGTAACCGGAGTAGTCCAGCCCCGCCACATTAGCGTAATGGGAAGAAGTGGGGCTGAACAACCGGGCTGAAAATGGCCTATTCCAGGACCTCGACACCTCAGTGTGGAGGTCCGGAAAAAAGGGCAGGCTCCGGGGCGGAGGTGGCGGCCTACTGCGTAGAAAACGCTCATCCAGTCTAGAGCCCTGAGGCTCAGGCCATGACTCAGCGGGCCAGTCAATGTTAAGCTTGGCGACTGCCCGCGTAACCACCTCAAGCAGCTCCCCGTATTGAGGAGACTGCGGCTCAGGGTCGACGCTCTCCACATCGACCTCCCCGGGGGGAAGAAACCACAGAGCGTGCTTCCGAGCCCAGGGAGGGGACAGTGGACCTGGAGGGTGAGGAAGGAGAAAGGGACGGGCCCGTCTCCATTCCCTCCGCCAGGTCCATCTGCGAGCCCCACGAGCGCAACCGCCGCTCTGCCTCGGCAGAAGCGGGGCCAGCACCGCGAGGCACGCTAGTGAGGGCTCCCTCCTCAAAGAGAGCCCAGCGGGAGCGGAGAGTGCGCAGCGGTAAACGCTCGCAATGTGCGCAGCCGGCTCCCTTGAGAGCCGACTGAACATGCTCCGCTCCCAAACAGGCAACGCACAGACTGTGTGTATCCCCGCCCGTAATATATCGCGGACAGGGAGGAACACACAGCCTGAAGCGCTGCCCACTCTCGCCCTTTGTCTTATCATTGGCTTTAGGCATGCCGCCGATAAAACACAAACCAGACGGAAAATAGACAAACAATCAACATAGAGCGCTTGCTGAAAACAGGAAGCTAACGCGGGGCTCGCCGCTCGGGCTTTTATGCTTCCGGGTCGCTACGTCACCCCGCCCGTGACGTCTCGCCCATCCATTGGACGGATTAGACACGTGATTCAGAGCGCGGTCACGCGGGGGCATTCCCATAGCTTTTCGTGACGCAGCTCGAGTTCCTTAAGGGGAACTGGAATGATATTCCGTGTGATCAGAGCTATCCCTTTGTGTGTGTCAAGAGCACTGTCTGAAATGCTCCCAGCCACACCTCACCAACTATAATACAATGTTGGAAATTTTTTCTTGTCACAAAAGCTTCTCTGTGGCAATTTATCAGAATTTCAGCAAAAAAACCAAAACAAACAAACAAAAAAAACTAAAAACAAACAAACAAGCAAGCAAACAAACAAATAAATAAATAGTTGCATTTTGGTGTTTATTTATTAAATAATTTCATAAATGGTTATCATTTTAGTCTGATTATATTTTGAAATACACTCTCCATTTATTCATGTAGCACCTTAAAGGACTTTTCAGTTTGTCTCTTTGGGGGATCTCTTGCATTTTTTATGTTGAAGCACAACACAAATGGTTTTCCCTTCAGGAAAGATTCCAAGTATATTCCTTTAGAACGCTAGAGCCTTTAACCATCCAAAGAACCCATAAGGCAGAGGTTCTCAAAGTGGGGTCCGGGAACACCCAGGGGTCAGTGAAGCATAATATTTAAATAGTCAGATTATGTTCATAAAAATTCTGCACTGAAGTGTCCATTAAATATATATTACAGTGAAAAGTCTGTAGAAATTTGGAGAAGCCCTGCCTTAATGAATAAAAAAGTCTATGTCTATGCTGAATACTGGACAGAAATGGTGGAAATTATGCTTTTTTTCCTTTGTCCTTTTAAGCCCTGAGATTCCCATATAAACAAAATGCTGGCATGTTCTGTCTGGTATTGAGCCAACATCACTAACAAGAAAATCCTAGAGATTTTAGACCTTTAAGTCATGACTGAACTACCATTTGGTAGCTAGCTGATATTACCTATCATTATAATAAAATTAATGTAAATAAGTATAAGTAAGTGTAAGTAGCTAATGTAAAGTACCAAGTGAAAATATATTGGTAAAAAGGAGTCACCATTGAGACAGGAGTCAAACTGACGGAGAGGGGTCAGCGGATGCTGAAGCGCATAGTGCAAAGAGGTCGTCGACTTTCTTCACAGTCAATTGCTACAGAGCTCCAAACTTCATGTGACCTTCAGATTAGCGCAAGTACAGTACGCAGAGAGCTTCATGGAATGGGTTTCCATGGCCGAGCAGCTGCATCCAAGCCACACATCACCAAGTGCAATGCAGAGCGTCGGATGCAGTGGTGTAAAGCACGCCGCCACTGGACTCTAGAGCAGTGGAGACGCATTCTCTGGAGTGATGAATCATGCTTTTCCATCTGGCAATCTGATGGACGAGTCTGGGTTTGGAGGTTGCCAGGAGAATGGTACATTTCGAACTGCATTGTGCTGAGTGTGAAATTTGGTGGAGGAGGAATTATGGTGTGGGGTTGTGTTTCAGGAGTTGGGCTTGGCCCCTTAGTTCCAGTGAAAGGAACTTTGAATGCTTCAGGATACCAAAACATTTTGGACAATTCCATGCTACCAACCTTGTGGGAACAGTTTGGAGCGGGCCCCTTCCTCTTTCAACATGACTCTGCACCAGTGCACAAAGCAAGGTCCATAAAGACATGGATGACAGAGTCTGGTGTGGATGAACTTGACTGGCCTGCACAGAGTCCTGACCTGAACCCGATAGAACACCTTTGGGATGAATTAGAGCGGAGACTGAGAGCCAGGCCTTCTCAACTAACATCAGTGTGTGACCTCACCAATGCGCTTTTGGAATAATGGTCAAAAATTCCTATAAACACACTCCTCAACCTTGTGGACAGCCTTCCTAGAAGAGTTGAAGCTGTAATAGCTGCAAAAGGTGGACCGACATCATATTGAACCCTATGGGTTAGGAATGGGATGGCACTTAAGTTCATATGTGAGTCAAGGCAGGTGACCGAATACTTTTGGTAATATAGTGTATATATATATATATATATATATATATATATATATATATATATATATATATATATGCATGTGAGCCTATGCCCACTGTAGCCTCAGATTCTTGTTATTGTCTGACAGGAGTGGATTGCAATGCGGTCTTCTGCTATCCACGTCAAGGTTCAGCATTTGTGTGTTGTGGGATTGTGTGTTCTTTTCTACTCACCATGGTTGTATAAAGTGGTTATTTGAGTTACATTGTTACTGTCAGCTCAAACCAGTCTGGCCATTCTCCTCTGCCCTCTCTCATCAAGAAGGTGTTTCTGCCTTTTTTTTATATATATATTTGGATATATGAATATTTGAGTTTTAGACCTTTTGTGATGAAACAAGTTGAAATGATTTAAAAGTCAATATTCTCTCTTTTTTAATGTGAGAAAATAATTAATTTCTTATTTTAGAAATTAAGAAAAACAACAAAATAGAATAAAAAGTTTTTTCCTTGCTTCCCCATTTTTTATTTCAAAATGAAAGAACACAGTATACAGACCATCTTCTGTTCTGTTCTCTCTTTCTTACATTTTGGTGTAATTTCATGCATATAAATGCACAAATAATTGTTATTGATACTTATTACACAAATCAGCATCTTGTTATTATGAGAAAACAAAGAGTGACTACATCTGCACACATTCCCAATCCACTGACCTGATCACGCCCAGCTGAACCCTGGTACCAGAATCCAGAGGTCCCTGCTCTCACCCACACTTTTACTCCCCAGGGCTTGGGTTTGTTGGAATGTACTGCTTGAGAGACAGGTGGCCTTTGAAGGGAATAATCTGCTCATCAACTGATTGACATTCTTCAGAGTCTACTGCTGAACAGAAGGTTTTCTCAAGTGTATTCAACACTGGTCTGATTTTGAAGAGCTTATCAGCATTTCCTGGGTCATAAGTGTAATTATCCACAAAGTGCATGTAGTTCAGAATCTGCTCGAATCTGTTGACAGACATGGCATTTGCTATCATACCAAGACAAAGACCTTCCTCGGATGACCAGTACATTCTTGATCTTAGGTACCTGAAGTATGACATGATCATATTTATTCCTAGAAATGTCATTTCTTCTATTGTCCTTGCCAGATTTTCTCTTCATTTTTTAACAGTGCATACAAGTTAGTGTTGTGCACTATTTCATCTATCAGATTTACAGGTAATAGATGCATCATCAGCTCCCTCAGCATTATCAGCTCCACTGTCACTATAGCTAGCATTTGCTGAAGCCTCTTTTTCTGGCAGCCACTCACTGTCACTATAATCATCAAGTCAAGTCAAGTCAAGTGGAGTTTATTGTCATTTCAGCCATATACAAGTACATAGTGAAACGAAACAATGTTTCTCCAGGACCAAGGTGCTACATAAGACAACACAGAACAACACAGAGCTACAGGGACTACATAAATTAAACATAAATTAAACATAAAGTGCACAAGTGTGCTTTATGTTTAATTTATGTGCGGACGCGCAAGACAGAACAAGACAGTACAATAACTACAACACCGACCAGTGTACAGTTCTGTTTGAAAGTGGCCAAGTGACAATAGTAGATCATAGTAGATCAGTAGAACAATAGACAATCATCATCACTGGACTCTGAGGGAATTTCCTCCACTATACTATAGGTCTCTCCATTCTGTACTGCACTCGTGCTCTACAAAATATGATGATAAAGATGGTAACCGTTACTCACACAGTAGAACTAATCTGCACAAAATATTGTTTTTACAGTAAATACCTTGCAAGATATACAATGATAACATAAACAAACTGATTTACAACCAAAAAAGGTACTAGAAACTAAGTATTTTCAAAACGACAAAGTTGAAGCAATGGTATGACTTGTAGCTGAAATATAACTGGTGATACATGATAACTGTCCACTTTAGTGACCACCATGCATCACAGGGATAACATTTGATACACATTGTGTTGTAGGATCTTAAACAAGAGCACACTGTTTGAAACATTTTATAAAAAGCATCAGTAATTCATGCCAGCAATGCCAACAGTGAGGGGTTATTTATAAAATGAATTCATAAAAATGTCCTAAAATAGACTACCATGAAACATTCATTTTTGTTTAAAAATACAAATGTTTTTACACTGAATAGCTAGAGAATGATCAATTTTCATGAATTACAATAAAATGGCTACATAAACAATAAAATGTAAAATCAACTTTTAGTGTTAGTGTTAAAAAACAAGTAACCTGACTAGCTAATGTCATGCAAATGCCACAAACTGAGTTGCTTCTTACTCCACGTAACACAGAGCAGTCTACAAGCATGGCTGTTGAAGACTACAGCACCCAACAGCCTTCATTCTGATTGCAGACACCTGTCCACCTGTCCCTGCGATACCAAACATTTGTTATTCTGCTCTTATGTTCATGGTTATGATTACGATTCTGGTTTATGTCTTTGTCTTTTGCCCAGTTAACTCTGTTTGCACATTGCCTGACTTTTGCCTGTACTCTGACTTTGATTCTGCTTCATGTTTTGGAGATCACCGTCTCCAGCACCTGACAAGTAACTTCTATCAGAAAAAAAACCAGACTATTGTTACCCTTACCCTACGCCTCATTTTATTTCATGACCACTCTCCGCTGAACATTGACGGCTCATCTGTGGAGATCATCAAGAGCACTAAATTCCTTGGTGTTCACCTGGCAGAGAACTTCACCTGGTCCCTCAACACCAGCTCCATAACCAAGAAAGCCCAGCAGTGTCTCTACTTTCTGTGAAGGCTGAGGAAAGCCCATCTTCCCTCTTCCCTCCATCATAGACATTTACACCACACGCTGCATCAGCAAAGCCACCAGCATTGTGGATGACCCCACACACCCCTCACACAAACTCTTCCCCCTCCTGCCGTCTGGCAAACCCTAAAGAAGCGTTCCGGCCCTCACAGACAAACTGTGCAACAGTTTCTTCCCCCAAGCCATCAGACTCCTCAATACTCGGAGACTGGACTGACAACACACACACACACTCTCGTACTCAACTTAATGCCATCCCATTCCCTTTGCAATTTTTGCCCATTTCTGTATTTACTACCTACACTTTTTTGCTGCTACTATACTTATAAAAATATTCTATATAATTTCTTGTTATTACTATACTCTCTACCTGGCTGCTACCCCAATAGCTGTTATGTTGATATATATAAAGTATAAGCTTATCTGCCGAATAGTATGTTATAGTATATGTTTACATTCACAGCAATTTATTATATTGTTATTTTTTTGCACTACTGTTATATCTGACACCTTCATACTAGAACTGTGTACTGGTCAGCACTGCACTGTCTCTTGCTGTGCCTATTGTCCTCTTTTAGTAGTTACTGTCCTGTCTTGTGCTGTTTGCACATGTTTGCATGTGCACTTTATGTAGTACTGTGTAGTCTCTTGTAGTTCTCTGTTTTATGTAGCACCATGATCCTGGAGGAACATTGTTTTGTTTCACTGTGTACGAAATAGCTGTATGATTGTGGCAAGGTGGGTGACAGTCTATCCTTATTGGCTCATTGGTGTGTGATTGTCACCCACAATAGCCTATTAGAATCGGTGTTCGCGGGTATTTAAGCCTGACGGTATGTCATTTGGCGTGCATCATCGCTAGGACCGCCCTCTTCCGGATTTCATCTGCACCTGTGTAGTGGTGTGTGAGTTTGGTTGTTTGTAGCTGTTCAGTTAAATGGAGAAGTGGGCATGTAGATTAAAACAAAAGTTTCTTTTTCTCTCAGTGCGGTGAATGGTCATTTGATGTTGCGCTGGGTTGCCGGCTGTCCATTTGCATGTCAGGTATGTGTTTGTCTTCGTTGTATGTCGCTCATTTAGTGCTAGATGTAATTTGTTTTTATTTATTTCCTAGCTGTGAGATTTTTCTGGGGATGTGTCTACCTGCTTGAGTTTATAAACTGTGGGCAACGGTACCACTCGTGTTGCACGACCTATTGTGGTAGGTGTGATTTCGTTTTTTTCTGTTAGTGAGTAAAATGCTTGTTTAGTAATAGTTTTCTTTTTTTTGTAGTGTGCCGCTCTGTCTCTCTCTTTTTCGGACGCCGTGCCGATTGGTCATGTGAGGACGCCGGAATTCTTTTTTATTTTGCGTTCAGAGGACGCCAGAATTCTTTTTATTTTGCGTTCAGAGGACGGTGCTGCTGTTTTTCCTTAAACTGTTTTTCCTTAAACTGTTTTTCTTGGTATTACAAATTGCTTTTTTTGATGTTATAAATTGTTTTTCTTGTTGAATGTGTAAAACTGTTTTTTTAGATGTTATTTTTTGTCAGTTATGTCTTGGTTATATTTTGTTTGTTTATCGTTTTTCTTTGTGCACTTGTGCTTGTGCTTGAATAGTTTAGATCTGCCTCTCTGAGGATTACAACTTGAGGCCCTGTCAGGCCCTGGGGCTAGGAGGCTAGCTGTTTTTTTGAGTGCTGGTGGTGGTTTAACCGTGTGGAGTGCAGTGTGGTTTGGATTTATTTTTCACTGTGTGTGTGTGTCTGTGTCTGTGTGTTCGTGGAAACCACCAGTGTGCGTTAAGGATCTTAGTGTCAGCTAGCCTGCCTTTGCTGCTGGAAAGCCCGTGCCTGTTACTTGTGTAATTTTCTTTTTTTGAGTGTTTGTTTTTTTTTGTTGTACCCAGAGCTGCTTTATTCTGATACATTGTTCTGGATTGTGATTGACTTTCAGCACTGTTGCTGTTTTTATTATTTATTATAGAAATCTGAATAAAGTGTTTTGTACATTGTTCCCACGTTTCTCCTTGAATTTGTGGGCAAACGAATCTGTGTCCCTTATTTGGGTTATTCCCTGTTTCGATACGGGGTGGCGTAGTCGGTTTGTTTAGCGGGGAGGGTATGTTGAGTTATTCATTTATTCCCCTCCCCCCATCTCAGCATTGCCACATATGGTTGAAATGACAATAAAGCCACTTGACTAAAATCATATCACTGAGATTTGTTTTGTTAATTAAGTTTGTTACTTTTTATTTGAAAATGTAGTTTGACTTTATTTGAAGAACTATGCACATGTTTATTGAAAATCTTAGAGTAAAATTTCTTCTTCATCAAAAGCATTTTGAGAGTGTGTCACATTCATATGCGCATTGTCATATATATGAGATGCTTTGTGAATGGCAATGGCAAAAGAAATTTCCCCCTTTTGTTCAGAGCATTTACAGCCTTATGTAAGTGACATTAGAGTGCTTCAACGTGGTATCTATAGGTGTAGGAACTTAACTACTGGGCCTTTGAAGTTGGAAGGGAAAAAACAAATACGAAACTGGCAAAGTTCAGCCTTATGAAATAATTACAAGTGAAGTGAAGTGTTCAAGACTACAAGGACTATTCTCCAAGTCATTAAAGTTTCTGCCTTGAAAAGCTGTTTCTGTCACTTGTAAACATGTGTAGTTCTTCAAAATAAAGTCAAACTTCCATGAACAAATGTTTAATTTCTGACTACTTAATTAAATCAATGTAATAAATAATTTCAGCTCATCTGGATCCTTTTAATACTTTTGCCTATTCTTCTTGGCAGAATTGCTCAAGGCTCACTGCTTAACAATTCTCTAAATGTCTTGCCACAGATTCTCAGTCGCACTGGTCTGTGCTTTGATTGGACCATTCAAACACATGCAGGTTCTTGGTTTTGAACCACTCTAGTGTAGTTTTGGCACTATGCTCTGGGTTGTCATTCTGTCCGAAGGCCACCTCTACCCCAGTCTCAAGTCTGGAGCAGGTTTTCTTCTAGGATTGCTCTGTATTTGGCTCGATCCATCTTGCCCTCAACTCTGACCAGTGTCCCAGTCCTAACAGTGTCCCCTGCTGAGGAAAAGCATCACCAAAAAATAATGCCACCACGCTTCAATGTAGGGAATAATGTAGGTAGTAAACACAGAAATGTGTAAAAATTGCAGAGGGAGTGGGATGGTGTTCAGCTGAGTGTGTGTGTGTGTGTGTGTGTGTGTGTGTGTGTGTGTGTGTGTGTGTGTGTGTGTGTGTTGACAGACCAGTCTTGAGTATTGAGGAGTCTGATGGCTTGGGGGAAGAAGAGTCTGGCTGTGAGGGCCCGAATGCTTCAGTAGAGTTTGCCAGATGGCAGGAGGGTAAAGATTTTGTGTGAGGGAAGTGTGGGGTCATCCACAATGCTGGTGGCTTTGTGGATGCAGCGTGTGGTTTAAATGTCTATGATGGAGGGAAAAGAGAGCCCAATGATCTTCTCAGCTGTCCTCACTATCCGCCGCAGGGTCTTGCGAACTGAGATGGTGCAATTTCCAAACCAAGCAGTGATGCAGCCACTCAGGATGCTCTCAATAGTCCCTCTGTAGAATATGGTGAGGATGGGGGGTGGGAGATGTGCTTTCCTCAGCCTTTACAGAAAGTAGAGATGCTGTTGGGTTTTCTTGGTTATGAAGCTGGTGTTGAGGGACCAGGTGAGGTTCTCTGCCAGGTGAACACCAAGGAATTTGGTGCTCTTGATGATCTCCACAGATGTTCAGCGTCGATGTTCAGTGGAGAGTGGTCGCTCTGTGCTCTCCTGAAGTCAACCACCATCTCTTTAGTTTTGTCCACATTCAGAGACAGGTTGTTGGCTCTACAGCAGTCCGTTAGCTGCTGTCCTTCTCCCAGTCAGGAATTCCAAGATCCAGTTGCAGAGGGAGGTGTTCAGGCCCAGTAGGTTCAGCTTTCCAAGCAGGTGGGTGAGGGCAAGCTGGAGG
The DNA here is from genome assembly GCF_027358585.1 of Pangasianodon hypophthalmus. Classification (NCBI taxonomy): domain Eukaryota; kingdom Metazoa; phylum Chordata; class Actinopteri; order Siluriformes; family Pangasiidae; genus Pangasianodon; species Pangasianodon hypophthalmus. The sequence continues at coordinate 7,555,774 of NC_069713.1, forward strand.
GTGGCTGTGATGGCATCATCCGTTGAGCGGTTGGGACGATACGTGAATTGGAGGGGGTCTGTTTGAGTCGGAGTCATGCTCTTTGTGTTTCCCTCAGATGGAGTCAGAGTTGTGCTCTTTGTGTTTCCCTCAGATGGAGTCAGAGTTGTGCTCTTTGTGTTTCCCTCAGATGGAGTCAGAGTTGTGCTCTTTGTGTTTCCCTCAGATGGAGTCAGAGTTGTGCTCTTTGTGTTTCCCTCAGATGGAGTCAGAGTTGTGCTCTTTGTGTTTCCCTCAGATGGAGTCAGAGTTGTGCTCTTTGTGTTTCCCTCAGATGGAGTCAGAGTTGTGCTCTTTGTGTTTCCCTCAGACGGAGTCAGAGTTGTGCTGTTAATGTTTCCCTCAGACGGAGTCAGAGTTGTGCTGTTAATGTTTCCCTCAGACGGAGTCAGAGTTGTGCTGTTTGTTTTTCCCTCAGTCAGAGTCGGAGTCCTGCTCATTCCTTTTCCCTCAGGCATCATCTTATTAGACCCAAAACAGTGAGGCATAGCATTTATAGTGAACTCTGAATATTTTGCATTTTTGTTTGTGTGTTTGCAGCACTGGAGATTTAGGAGTAAATTTGTACTTTCCACTGATCCACAAGAAAGGCTCTCACCACCAGAGAGATAGTTTGCGGAGTCTCTTTTGGAGTTTCTGAGCTGCTGAGGAATAAACAGATGCTGTTTGTCTTCACAGTAAATATCAGTCAAATTCTATAGTATTTTTTATAAAAAAATCTGAGCTCTGAGCCTACACAATCTACAGTTATTATAGGCTTTTTTATTTTGATGTCATCATGGAGCTGTATAGCTCTTCACTATAACTTACCTTTCGGTAAATGCTGAAGGGTGCAGCTTGTTCTTCTTCTACACATAAAGAAAACACACAGACATCAGAAGGACGCTTATAAAAACATAATAAATCTTGACACAAAATACTTTTTGACGTGCTACATTTGAGGTTAGTTGTTCTTCTTCTTTCAGCTGCTCCTATTAGTGGTCACCACAGCGGATCATTGGTCTATATATTTGATTTGGCACAGTTTTTACACCTGATGCATTTCCTGATGCAACCCTCCCCAATTTTATCCGGGTGTGGGACCAGCACTGGGAGTGCACCCTCAGTGGCTGGGGATGGTCCCCTGGCCAGGAATCAAATCTGGGCCATGGCAGTGAGAGTGCCATGGCCTAACCACTAGTCCTCCAGGGACCTTACATTTGAGGTTAGTTTTTTTCTACTGTTTTTTCTATTTCTTTTTTCTGTTTTTCTATTTATATGTCTACCTGTTATATCTGACACTTCCACACTAGAACTGTGTACTGGTCTGTGCTGCACTGTCTCTTACTGTGCCTATTGTGCTGTTTTAGTAGTTATTCTACTGTTTTAGTAGTTGTTGTCCTGTCTTAGTTAATCTTCTGTTTTAGTAGTTATTGTACTGTCGTAGTGATTGTTCTGTTTTAGTAGTTATTGTACTGTCTTGTGCTGTTTGCACACATTTGCTCATGCACCGTATGTAGTAATGTGTAGTCTCATGTAGTTCTGTGTTGTTTCATGAAGCACTATGATCCTGGAGGTATGTTGTTTTGTTTCACTGTGTATGAAATAGCTGTATATGGTTGAAATGACAATAAAGACACTTGACTTGACTATTTAGTCTATGTTTTGCAGTTTCCTTCAGCATTAGTGCAGCTTCCCATGATTCCTTGCTCCTTTTCAACCCATAAAATGAGAGGGATGAAAACTTTGGCACTAAACTGCAAGTTAACAAGTTTAATCAAAGAAGCCTTCAGAAAAGTCATGTACTTTACAAAATGATGTATTAATAGTAGTATTTAGATAAAAAAAGAGAACTATGTGTCCTAAAAGTGAAACTACATATAAGTAGTTAATTTACAACAGACACTTATTGGAGTCAATCAACTAGCATTTTATTGAGTGTTTAGTGCTGTCTATTTAGTCTGTTTAGTGTCTATAACACCTTTATGTTGTACCCTACGTAGTGAACATATGAGGTAAATAGTAAGACATTTGAGATGCGACCTCCTGTGCACGAACTGAAGGAAATGTAAAGCTGACAAATTTCAGGAACACGAAAACATTACTCTGGCTAAATAAACCATTTAAAACATTAAAGTCTAGGATAAAATGATGCTGTTGCCTCCACATGAGATTTCTGTTTGTCTGTGGAGGTGTACTGGGTTAATCAGTCTCGTCCATATCAGAATGCAGCTCAGTGTTTCATTTATTTCCAGCAGTTCACATTTCACTGCAGTATTAAAGCAATTCCACAGCCCTAATAATGACTATAATCATCACTACAGAGTTAATAGCTGATGGAGCCCAAAGCTGAGATCAATTCAATATGATTTATATCTACATTTATGTCTAAATATAGATTATTTACTATAAACATTGTCACAAAGCAGCTTTACACAAATCTGAAAATAAAGTGCATGGCTCTTCAGCCTGTTTGAATGTTTAATGAGCATTCTGAATTTTCACTGAACTCCTTCACAATAAAAGAAAATGATTTATCTCAAGAAAAAAAGTCTAAATTTGAAAAATGTCTTTTTACTCCTGTTTCCTTTTTCTGCACTGAGATAAAAATGTTGGACAGGTGTTCTATAGAAGGCGCGCTCATGTGCCAGCTGTTGTGACATCACAAGAATGCTGACTTCAACCATGCTGCTCAGTTAGCCCGAGCCAGTTTTTAAGCGCAATGCGATTCTTGAGTTCATTAGTGTTTCTTTTCAAAATGAAAATGTATAGAGCCTTTGTGTGAAAATGAGATGTTGAAACCATTTTTTTGGCTTTAAAATATGAATTTATCACAAAAACACAATATATTTTTTACAGAATAAAAGAAAAATAATAAAGTGGCTTTATTTTAACTCATGAACACTGTTTCTGTAATAAATTTATTATTTCCAGGATACATTGTTTCCAGGATGCATAAATTGGCATAAAAAGATGCCAATCAGCCTACAGCGCATGTCTTTGGACTGGGGGAGGAAACCAAAGTACCTGGAGGAAGCCCCCAAAGCATGGGGAGAACATGCAAACTCCAGGATGGCGCCACTTCAGCACCCCCATTGTTTTGGACAGAGAGTGCACGTGGCTGCGAGGCAGAGCACTTTCAACCTTCCACGTCTGGCAGCCAATCCTTGTCGTGGCACGAATCTACCCTCCTGGAGGAGCCGGAGGGAGATAAAAGGAGCCCGCAGCAGCGCAGTGGGAGAGGTAGGAGAAAGTGGCGACTTCACTAACTTTTGTCTGTTTCTTCTCTTGCAGAGAGCGACATCAGCGGGGAAGACGGTCCCCTGCTGTCTCCCGCTAGGCTCGTGCCACTTTAAACACTGCTGCCGCTAAACCTCCATCGCCTCTAAGCACCACTACAGAGGGATTGCCGCACCAACCCCGGAGACGACACTATCATCACTCATCCTCACCCCCACTCTACCTACACGCCTAAAAATTCACTACACTGCACCTTACTCACTGTGAATAAAGAGCACGTTCCCCTTATTCAAAGACTCTCTGTGCCTGTGTTTGTGTCTAGGTCTTGCACGTCACACTGGTGGAGGATGCGGGCAGTACAGCATGTCGAGAGTGGAATGGATAACTTCTTCCAGCAATTTCTTCGGATGAGCCTGCAGCACCAAGCCAAAACAGAGGAGCTGGCCCGGGGCCTTCAGACCACCGCACGAGAGCTCCTGGAGCTTAAGAAGACGGTCGGTGATGCTGCAGCTGTCCCCCTCCCCGACCCCTGCTGGGAGGCCCAGCGCTTCCTGACTAAACTCACTTCTGACTAAGATGTTGGAGCCTTCCTGCTCACCTTCGAGCGGGTCGAGTAGTGGGAGAACTGGCCCCCAGGCCTCGCTCCACTCCTCACAGGAGAGGCCCAGCTGGCCTACTATGCCCTGACCATTGAGGAAGCAGCCCACTATGAGATCGTCAAAAGTGAGATCCTCCTCTGCTGTGGTCCGTCCCAAACCAGTGTGGCGGCAGAGCTCCATCGATGGACCTACAACCCCAAAGCCATCCCATGGAGCCAAATGGACAGTCTATTATGGATCACAAAGCGGTGGCTCCAGCCCGAGCTCCTGACCACCACTGTAGTGGCTGAGAGGGTGGCCATGGACCGGTTCCTGAGAGCTGCCTGAGGAGCAGAAAGCGCTCATGATGAGAGGGGCCCAACAACCCAGGGAAATGATAGAGGCAATGATAGAGCAAGCAGTTGCAATGCTGGAGATCGACAGGGGCAAGCAGCAAGAGCTACCCCGTCCTCCACAGGCTCGTCACCCAGAACACACGACCCCAGGGGAGGGGAGACTCAGGCTCACTAGCTCCGCCAATGGGACACCGCAGAACGTGTCCATGCCGACAGACCAGGATCCTGCCGCCCCATGACCCCTAGACAAGCCCTGGCTGTCAGGCTGTGCTCTGCACACAACGTCCACTCCCAGGTTACCCATCAGGGAGTACCATAACCCTGCTCCGGCCCTCTAGCTTCCCTGCGCCCAAGCTCATGAGAACCCTTAAGATGACGTATGTCCACGGGGATGTCCAGGAGGTCCCCGCTGCCCAAGTAATGGTGAAGCACCAAGACACTGACAGCCTATTTATGGTCGGCCTCATTCCCGAACTCCCCTTGCCACTGCTATTGAGCTGTGACTGGCTGGGGTTCTTGACAGCCAGGGCATCGCGGGCGATGAGGAAAAGGAAGGCCAGGACGACGTGGCCAAGGATCCGGCCGGCCCGCTTGGCCCAAAACAAGGTTGATGCCGGAGTGACCTCAGCAGGTGAGTCAAACCCCCCTGCTAACCCTGTGTCTATTGTGTCTACCCAGGTCTCTTGGGAGGGAAATTTCAGCCAGGAGCAGAAAGAAGATCCCAGGCTAAAGAACTGTTGGAGGCAGGTGCGAGTCATCAAGGGCATCCTACAGCAGCCAGACCAACGCCTGCCTAACACACACTTCCTGGTATGAGGGGGATTACTCTACCAGAGGACGGAACTGTGAAGAGAATCTCTTTAGCTCCTGGTAGTTCCCCAAAGCTGTACCAAAGACCGCACCTGGCCCACTCTCATCCCCAGGGTGCTCATCTGGGGGCTTGGAACACACTGCAGAAATTGAGGGACCGCTTCACTTGGCCCAGCATGGATGCAGAAGTCAGGGTCTTCTGCCAGCAGTGTCCCCAGTGCCAATGGATGAGCCCCCACAAACCTGCTCCCGTGCCACTCATCCCTCTCCGTATTTTCAGCATCCCCTTCGAGAGGATTGGCATGGACCTCACAGGGCCGCTGCCAAAATCTGCCCGGGGTCATGAATTCATCCTAGTTATCATGGACTACGCCATCAGATACCCTGAGGCAGTTCCCCTCAGAAAGGCCACCTCCCATGAGCTCCTGCTCCTCTTCAGTCATGTGGGCATCACAAAGGCCATCCTGACCGACCAAGGTACGCCATTTAGGTCCAAACTAATGACGGATCTGTTTTGGTTGTTGCAGGTTAAACACCTGAGGACGTCCATCTCTTTCAACTAGACCCTGAAGAGGATGCTTTGCTGGGTGGTAGACAAGGAGGGCAGAAACTGGGACCTGCTCCTCCCCTACGTTCTCTTCGCTGTCCAAGAGAATCCCCATGCATCCACCGGGTTTACCCCGTTCAAGCTACTCTTCAGACAGTGACCTCAGGGACTGCTGGACGTGGCCCGAGAGGCGTGGGAAGAGCAGTCCTCCCCCTTCCGCTCCCTCATTGATTACATACAGGAAATGCAGGGGCGAATAGACCACGTCATTCCAATCATGAGGTAGCATATGGAGGTTGCCCAGTGAGAACAGAGGAGAGCCTACAACCATCCTGCCCAGCCCCGTTAGTTTCAGCCTGGGGATAAGGTCCTCCTCTTCCTTCCTGACACCTCCTGCAAGTTCCTGGCATGGTAGCAGGGCCAGTACACGGTCCTCGAGAGGGTGAGTCCCATAAATTACAGACTGCAACAACCAGGTAAGTGACCCGACACACAATTGTACTATATTAACCTTACACAGCCTGCCTTACACAGATCCATTAGAGTGTGCCTTGGTCAACCAAGGAGAGGAGCTCATGCCAGCTCAGTCCCAGTAGCTGGCAGAGCTGGTGGACCAGTTTGCTGATGTCTTCTCCTCTGTGCCAGGCAGAACGCATCTGATCAGTCATGACATCATAACCCCACTGGGAGTCATGGTCACACAGCTTTCCTACCACGTCGCAGAAGCCTGCCATCAGGCAATCGAGGAAGGGGTCAGTCAGATGCTCTGAGGCAGAGTCATTGAGGAGTCGACACATCCCTGGTCCAGCCCCATTGTTGGGGTGCCCAAGCCTGATGGGAGCATCCAGCTGTGCAACGACTTGGATTTCAGATGTGTATCCCCTCCCAAGGGTGGAGTGACTAGGGAGAGCCCGGTTCATCTCCACGCTGGACGTCACCAAAGGATAATGGCAAGTGGCTCTCAGCCCGGAGGCTAAGCCAAAGATGGGCTTCACCAAACAAAGGCCACTGGCAGTACTGGGTTCTCCCCTTTGGTCTGCATGGAGCACCAGCCACCTTCGAATGCCTCATGGATATTGTCCTAAGACCTCACAGGCATTATGCAGCCGCCTACATCGATGATATGGTGATCCACTGGTCCAACTGGTCCAACCACCTCTACCACCTGAGGGCCGTGTTGGAGGAACTCTGGAAGTCTGGGCTAACTGCCAACGCAAAAAAGTGTCATCTGGGGTTAATGGAGGCCCAGTACCTGGGGTACAGCATCGGTCGTGGACTGCTCATGCCACAGAAGAAGAAGGCAGATCGAGGCAGTGCGTGAGTACCCAAGACCTGCCACCAAAAAACAAGTACGTGCCTTCTTGGGTTTGGCTGGCTACTACCCCCGCTTTGTACCCCCAGGTATTCCAAGATGGCGGCGCGGCAGTAGCACGCAGCGGCCACTCCGGATACAAAATGGTGCTTTTTTCGTCCTTAGGCCGACTTTTTAACGGCACATGGACATCGGAGCTACCGGTGTTCGTGTTTACCACCGCCAGACACTCATAAACCTCAAACACTACAACACAGCCTCTCTGCAAGATGATCTGTTGGAGAAGCTACGCGATCTCGGCTTGCTGCGGGGACCAGGCCTCCAGCCCTCGGCGTCGCCCGATGCCGGTGGCCGGGGGAGGGGACGTCGCAAGCGGTGCGCGAGAAAGCAGAAGCGCGGCAAGAGGGCGGGGGTTCGTGCTAGGCTAAAAACAAACCCTAGCCGGCCAGCTCTCCCGTCCATCCTGCTCTCCAATGTCTGCTCCCTGGATAATAAACTGGACTACATCTGACTCCAGCAAGCTACGCGGCGTGAGTTTAGAGACTGCTGCGTCTTTGTTTTCACAGAGACGTGGCTCAACGACAGAGTTCTGGACGCCGCCATTCAGCTAGACGGGCTAGCCTCGTTTCGTGCCGACAGAAACACAGCTCTGTGCGGTAAGGCTCGCGGCGGCGGCTTGTGTGTTTACATCAACACGGAATGGTGCAAGAACTCGGTGCTAGTCTCTAGTTACTGCTCATCGCTGGTGGAGTTTATGACTGTTAGATGTAGACCTTTTTATTTACCACGGGAATTCACTACTGTTTTCATAATCGGTGTGTACATTCCCCCCAGTGCTAACGCTAATGCTAAAGAGGCGCTCTGTGAACTGTATGGGGCTATTAGCGAGCTGCAGAACTCAAACCCTGACGGACTGTTTATTGTTGCCGGAGATTTCAACCATGCAAATCTCAAGTCAGTGCTCCCTAAATTCCATCAGCATGTGGACTTTGCAACGAGAGGGAAAAACATGCTGGACCTTGTTTACACAAACATCCCTGGCGCGTACCGGGCGGAGCCCCGCCCCCACCTCGGATACTCAGACCACATCTCTGTTATGCTAATCCCAGCATACAGACCGCTAGTCAGACACTCCAAACCGGTTCTGAAGCAGGTGAAAACCTGGCCAGCAGGAGCCATCTCTGCTCTTCAGGACTGCTTTGAACACACTGACTGGCACATGTTCAGGGAAGCGGCAACTGACGGCGACTTCACTGACTTGGAGGAATACGCGACATCAGTGACCAGCTATATTAGCAAGTGCATTGATGACGTCACCGCCTCCAAGACCATCACCTCACGCTCCAACCAGAAGCCGTGGATGACTGCAGAGGTGCGTGCACTACTGAGGACTCGAGACTCCGCCTTCAGAGCAGGCAATAAGGTGGCCCTAAGAACAGCAAGGGCCAAACTGTCCCGGGCCATCAGAGAAGCGAAGCGCGCACACGCCCAGAGAATCCATGACCACTTCAAGACCAGCAGAGACACACGGCGCATGTGGCAGGGCATCCAGAACATCACCAACTACAGGTCATCACCATCTGCCTGTGACAGTGATGCCTCCCTCCCAGATGCGCTGAATGACTTCTACGCTCGGTTCGAGGCACAGAACGGCGTGATGGCGAGGAAGACCACCCCTTCTCCCAATGACCAGGTGCTGTGTCTAACCACGGCTGACGTGAGTCAACCCACGGAAGGCTGCTGGACCAGACAACATCCCTGGCAGGGTGCTCAGGGGATGTGCAGACCAGTTGGCAGATGTTTTCACGGACATCTTCAACACCTCTCTGTGCAGCACCGTTGTTCCGACCTGCTTCAAGGCCACCACCATCGTCCCCGTGCCAAAGAAGTCTTCAGTGTCCTGCCTCAATGACTACCGTCCCGTTGCACTTACACCCATCATCATGAAGTGCTTCGAGAAGCTCGTCATGAGGCACGTCAAGACCCTGCTGCCCCCCTCACTGGACCCCTTGCAATTCGCTTACCGCCCCAACCGCTCAACAGATGACGCCATCACCACCACCCTCCATCTGGCCCTCACCCACCTGGACAATAAAGACACTTATGTTAGAATGCTGTTCATAGACTTCAGTTCAGCATTCAACACAATCATTCCTCAGCACTTGATCGGAAAGCTGAACCTGCTGGGCCTGAACACCTCCCTCTGCAACTGGATCCTGGACTTCCTGACTGGGAGACCTCAGTCAGTCCGGATCGGGAACAGCATCTCCAACACCACCACACTGAGCACTGGGGCCCCACAGGGCTGTGTGCTCAGTCCATTGCTGTTCACTCTGCTGACTCACGACTGTGTAGCAATGCACAGCTCAAATCACATCATCAAGTTCGCCGATGACACGACCGTGGTGGGTCTCATCAGCAAGAACGACGAGTCAGCATACAGAGAGGAGGTGCAGCGGCTAACGGACTGGTGCAAAGCCAACAACCTGTCTCTGAATGTGGACAAAACTAAAGAGATGGTTGTTGACTTCAGAAGAGCACAGAGAGACCACTCTCCGCTGAACATCGACGGCTCCTCCGTGGAGATCGTCAAGAGCACGAAGTTTCTTGGTGTTCACCTGGCGGAGAACCTCACCTGGTCGCTCAACACCAGCTCCATAACAAAGAAAGCCCAGCAGCGCCTGTACTTTCTGCGAAGGCTGAGGAAAGAACATCTTCCACCCTCCATCCTCACCACGTTCTACAGAGGGACTATCGAGAGCATCCTGAGCAGCTGCATCACTGCCTGGTTTGGGAATTGCACCGTTTCGGATCGCAAGACCCTGCAGCGGATAGTGAAGACAGCTGAGAAGATCATCGGGATCTCTCTTCCCTCCATCACAGACATTTACACCTCCCGCTGCATCCGCAAAGCCACCAGCATTGTGGATGATCCCACACACCCCTCACACACACTCTTCACACTCCTGCCGTCTGGTAAACGGTACCGAAGCATTCGGGCCCTCACAACCAGACTGTGCAACAGTTTCTTCCCTCATGCCATCAGACTCCTAAATACCTAGAACTGGACTGAAGGAACACACACACACACACACACATACATATACACACACACACACACACACACATATATATATACACACACAACTGAACTGGTCCAAAGGAACTCACGCATACATACATACATACATATATATACACACAACAGAACATCCTCTATGCACATGCACTGCACATGTTTTGCACATGTTTTATTATTGCTGCTACTAATATGTTTACACTGTTTACACTACCTCAGCTGTAATATTTGCACTACTGTCACCTTATCACTTTCAACAGGACTGTGTACTGGTCGGCGTCGTAGTTATGTAGTACTGTCTGTTCTGTCTTGTGCTGTCTAAATTTCAATTAAACTTTACGTTTAATTTATGAAATTTATGTAGTCCCCGTAGTTCTATGTTGTTCTGTGTTGTCTTATGTAGCACCTTGGTCCTGGAGAAACGTTGTTTCGTTTCACTGTGTACTTGTATATGGCTGAAATGACAATAAACTCCACTTGACTTGACTTGACTTGACTTGTGCCTAACTTTTCATTGATTGCATCTCCCCTATCAGGAAAGGTGCAGTGGATTCAGGAGGATGAGGAAGTGTTCACGAAACTGAAGGAAGCATTGACAAGCTCGCCCATTCTGTGGAACCCTGACTTCAACCTCCCCTTCATTGCACAGACGCCTCAGAGACAGGGCTTGGGGCAGTCCTGTCACAGTTCTTCGGAGGAGCACCCGGTCCTCTTTTGCGAGCCAAAAGCTGTTCCCCGCAGAGCAAATGTATGCAGCTGTAGAGAGAGAGGCCTTGGCCATCAAGTGAGCCATCGAGGAGCTGTGGTATTACCTGACTGTTCATCACTTCGTCCTCATCACCGACCACTCTCCTCTCCAGTGGATGGCCAAGGCTAAAGACACCAATGCCAGAGTCACCTGCTTGGTTCCTCTCTCTACAGGATTTCGACTTCTCAGTGGAGCACTGATCGGGGGCGCAGCACAGCAACATGGATGGGCTCTCCCAGAGCTACTCACTCTGGGCCCAACTCTCGGATGGGTACTGTAACAGCATACAGTACCCATATATATATATTATCGGGAATGTGGCAGTGTTCGGAATCAAACAATTACATCCAAACTCATGTTAAATAGTTATGAATAGTTAAATAGTATACATCTGCCATTAATTAAAGTGTCTGATTAACCTTAAATAAAGTACAGCTGTTCCTATAGGATTTTCCTGACATCTTTTTGGTAACACCCAACTGGAAAAGCCATGGGCCGCAAAGAGCTGCAAAGTAGGTACGGGATCTCATTGTTGAAAAATATTAATCAAGAGATGTCCTACTGGACATGATTTTCCAGTGTAATGGAATTCAGCTTGCAGACAGATGGGTGTCTGTGAATTTACTGTGTCAACCAAGATGAGTTTAATGAGTTTAATGTAAATTAGAGGGGTGCAGAATGAATTTTTTTGATTGTTTGTTTTGCCAAGTTCAAATGGCTATTATTTTTCTTTGGAAAAGGGGAGGTTTCTATCACCATCACTATATAAGCATCACCTCTTACCTCAGTGTATTACATCAAGCAAGAAGAGACTCCTGATTAGATGTAAGTGGATGTTTTTGGGATGTGTAACATATTCAATATTCAATATTCAATAACATAACATACTTAATTAACTTGTGCTTTTTATGCAGTGCACGAAACTCCGGAACTATGGCTCGTCAGACTGAAGTGGTGTTTGTTCTTCTTCTCGCCATGGCAGCAACAGCTTTTGGTAAGAGTCTTATCCCTGATAAGCAGGACACTTTTAACTAAAAATAACACACTTGCAGGGGCATGGGCACTTCAAGAATTGCTCTAACGTGATAATATCTGCTGTTTGATTGTTCCACTTTTGCAGCATTTTTGCACATTTGAGCAGTTATTTGTGAAACAATGATTTGTTTTCTGTCTTCTAATTGTAGCCAAATATCTGTGACCTCTTCATGTCTTTTGAACAATCTGCCATCTATAAATCTCAGAAATGTAGACAAAATAATTTACAAAAAACTATTTTTCTCATTTTAAGCTGACGGGGTGAATCAAAAAAAGTAAATAACTAGAATAAAATAAAAATTTTGATGATGATCAATAGACCACGAAAGTCTAATTCGTAGCCACTAAATACACCTAAAGAAACTTGTGGTCTATTAATTCTTAAAAAAATAACCTTATTAAAAATAACCTCTCTCCTCAGAAGCTTCGTTTATACGATCTACCGTCTAACTTTTTTTTTTGATCCAATGAAGGAAAACTGGACTCACGCTGTCCAGATGGCTGGGTGAAATTTGGAGGACGTTGCTTCAAGTATCAGGCCACCAGCATGGACTGGGCTTCTGCTGAGGTTCAGTTAAATTCAATTCATTTCAGCTATACAGAAATTTACAAAAAAAAATATGAAAAGAGTTAAACAATTCTATTGGTACCTACGGTTTTATACTGTATATAGTTTTGAATATCTTCATCTTCAGTAAGAGCTTTATCCTGTTCAGGGTCACGGTGGATCCAGAGTCTATTGTTTATTCTAAAATATTCTATTCAAAATTATTCTGAATATTATAAATGAAGTTGTTTTTTTAGAGTCATAGTTTACAAAGTGGGGTCTATGAACCCCCAGGGATCTATAAATCTTAGCCAAGGGGTCTGGATTCATAACATTTTGTTACAATGATGAAAACTCACCACTGCATTATTACGTTTTTGAGTTCTCTGGAGTCCTTGCTTCGATCCTGAGCTTGGGTTACTGCTTGTGTGGGGTTACTGCTTGTGTGTTCTCCCCCCAGTCTGTGTTTCCTCCCACTTCCAGAAAATAATGCCGATAGGTGTAGTGGCTATCATAAATTGCCCCTAGGGGTATAAAAGTGAATGCGTGTGTGTGGTGTGCCACAGTAGACTGGCATCCCATCCAGGGTGTATTCCTGCCCCATCCTTAGAGTTCCTGGGACAGTTTCTGGATCTGCAAACCTGATCAGGATAAACCGCTTACTGAACATGAATGAATGAAAGAAAATACAGTACCAGGAATGCTTTGCCATTATAAAATAATATGAAAAATTATGCATAGTAACTGTAGTTAATAAGCATGCAATGATGCCAAAGCTCTTTTTATTTTTCTAGAAATACTGTCTGAATATTGGTGCAAACTTGATCTCAATACACAACGAGGGTGAATATCAGCAGGTCAAGTTCATTATCCGTGCTCAAGACCCCCAGGAGAAACCAACATGGATTGGACTTTCTAGCTGTCAGAAGGTTAGCTTGGAAAAATATCAAATCCTTCCTGAACTCAAATATGTGAGAGCAAGGAAGGCACATAACTGCCCAATACATTATTTATTGACTTAAACATGGTCAGATGAAGAGACACTTAAAATGTTAATCAAATATTACAGCATGTAATGGACTGTCTACTGTTCATTCTTTCAGAAACTGAACTGGTTTTGGTCTGATGGCACCCAACTAACTTTCACCAAGTGGAATCCAGGTGAACCAAATTCTTTCCCTGAAGAGTTCTGTGCGCATATGAACTATGGTGGTAAGTAGATTCAGAAACTTTTTTGTAGCTGTGTTTATAATCTTTTATTACCTTAGAGTTTGGTGTTTCATTTTTAATTCATGTTTAATCCTATGTTTTTCTGTTTCTGCAGCCACGAAGAACTGGAATGACATTCGGTGTGATCAGAGCTATCCCTTTGTGTGTGTCAAGAGAATTGTCTGAAATGCTCCCAGCCACACCTCACCAACTATAATACAATGTTGGAAATTTTTTCCTTGCTTTTCTTTGTGGAATTTTTTCCTTGCTACATTTAAGTTACCATACTTTCAGCAAAAAAAAAAAAAAAATCTAAAAATAAATAAATAAATGAATGAATAAAGGTTCTATTTTTTTTTTTTTTTTTTTTTTTTTTTTTTTATCATTTATACTTTTCATCTATTCATCTAGATGAATTAAAAGCAAATTAAAAGAATTTGAGGGATTTTTGCATTTTCAATGTAGAATCACAACAAATGGTTTCCCTTTTAGGAATATTACCGCCATTAACCATCCAAAGAACCGTTAAGACAGTGGTTCTTTAAGTGGAATCTGGGCGAAGCCAGGGGTCAGTGAAGCATAATATTTGATAATATTTAAATAATCACATTATGTTTATTTAAAAAAAAAGTGTACAGAATTGTCCCTGAACTATACTTTACAGGTAAAAACGTGCAAAACTTTTGAAAATCCCTGCGTGTGTTACTTACATCTCTCACAAAAATGTTAACACGGCTAACAATATATGATATCTAGCAGAAAATTAATTAACTTTCCACCATCTCATACTAAGTGAGCTAATAATACACCCAATACTGACACGTCAAATAATTTCGAGATCATAGTATTATAAGGTTCTAGCTGGGTTGAGAATGATGATTTATTGATGCAAAAATATTCCATAATGCCTGGGATTATTAAGAGATTAATAATCCAGGTGCCTAAAATAAACTGCACACATCTAATGAGCATGCCTAAAACTACATTTTATTCCTAAATATATTTTTTAAACAGGTCTGTCGTTGGCTCCTCTGAGCTCACACTTGCGCCAGACCACCTTTTCCTGTTTTCCAACAAAAAGGTTGCAGATCATCTTCCATTAATAATTTAACAAGCACTATTTGACTCATTCTACATGAACGCTGATGTATTGTGGTAGGATTTATGGATTTCTAATGATCAGTAGAAGAGCTAGTAACCACACGCACTGACATTTCTCTATTTTTGTTCTTGTATGTATTGTTTTCTAGTGGCTGATTTTGATGATAAAGTAGAAGGCATATTAAAGAGCTGCAGAGATCACCAAAAGAATGAGAGGCTCCAAGCCGAAGTAGAGTATCAGGATGGTCCAGGTAGGATCGGAGAGTAGGCATCTCTTTAGGCAGCAGGAGTAACATGAGGCTCGACAGAGAGAGAGAGAGAGAGAGAGAGAGGGAGAGAACACAGAATGTTAGGTGTGCTCTTATCCTGTAGTGATTTAAGAGGATGTACATTGTGTACAGAGTGCAAGCAGGAACTCCAGCAAGACTAGATATAACAGCATAACTAAAAAGGAGAGCCAGAAAGTAACACAGGCATGAGGGCACCCTAGGACATAAGCTCTGGCCCCTGTTGTAGTCTTTGTTATTCTAGGAAACAACAAAAATCCTGCATCTTTTGATCAATGCAGGCATGGAGGATCATAACACACCAAAAGTTTGCGGTGGGGGACCATTCAGTGCTTTATAGGTCATTAGTAGTATTTTAAAATCAATGTGAAATTTTACTGGGAGATAAAATAGGGATGATGTGGTCAAATCTGCTAGACTAACAGGAGCTTCTATACACAACTGCTGAAACATCCAGGGAGCAAGGCATTAGCTGGTGTCTGTCATCTGGCTTTGCTGAAAAATATGGCTGTGTGTAATTGGCATAGCAGCGGTTGCTAATGCCATATTTACAAATAACTGTTCCTAGAGATAGAATATATAGAGAAAATTAGCAGTGGGCCTAGAACAGAGCCTTATGGAACACCAAACTTTACTTTAATATGCATAGAGAACGTCTCCAGGTTACGCATGTAACCATGGTTCCCTGAGGGAACGAGACACTGCGTCGAAACGCTATGAGAACGCCTTCAGCGTGACCGCGCTCTGAATAACATGTGTAATCAGTCCAATGGATGGGCGACACGTCACGGGCGGGGTGACGTAGCGTAAAAGCCCGAGCGGCAAACGCCGCGCTAGCTTCTGAGAAATGAGGCAAGCGCGGCAGGGATGCCGGAAGTGTGGCACTGAGACGCAGCGTCTCATTCCCTCGGGGAACCATGGTTACATGCGTAACCTGGAGACGTTCCCCTTCAGGAACTCGAGCTGCGTAGAAACGCTATGGGAACGAGTATGCCCACGCCGCCAGACTTACAAATCCCTGCCTAGTGTGGAAAGGGCACAGCTCAAGGCAAAAGGACAGAAGAGCCTGGAGTGGCTCGCATATCCAGGCCGTAGAACCTGGCAAACATCAGGGGCGTGGACCAACCCGCCGCATTGCAGGTGTCCTGCATGGACACACCTGCGAGAAAGGCCTTCGAGGCCGGTAGAGTGAGCCTTAACCCCCAAGGGTGAGGGGAGACCAGAGGACTCATAAGCCAGGGAAATGGCCTCCACAATCCACTGGCTGAGGGTCTGCTTGGGAGCAGAAAGACCCCTCTTCAGGGGACCAAAGCATACGAGCAATTGGTCCGCCCTCCTCCACAGGGCAGCTCTGTGGACGTACGCATCCAGTGCTCGCAATAGCTGCCACGTAGACCTTCAGGGTGGAGTGGGTCAGCCCTGCGGAGAGACGGGCCTGGAGGAACTCCAGTACTGTACCAACTGGGCAGTGAACAGGGTCGAGCTGGCGGTCTCCGCACCAGGAAGTGAAAGGTTTCCACTTCGGGGCGTACAGTTTCCTCATTGAGGGAGCTCTGGACTGGAGGATGGTCTCAACAACCTCGGCTGAGAGACCAGAAGCTCTGAGTTGTGCCCCCTCAGAGGCCACATCCACAGCTTCCACAACTCCGGGCGGGGGTGAAGGATGTCGCCCCCCGCCTGTGAGAGGAGGTCCCTCCTGACGGGAATCTCCCATGGAGAGCCGTCGAGAAGGGAAATCAAGTCCGAGAACCATACTCGGCCCGGCCAGAACGGGGCTACTAGCAGCAAGCGGACCCCGTCCCGGCGCACTCTCTCCAGAACTCCGGGGGAAAGGCGTACAGACGCGGCCTCGGCCACGGCTGTACCATAGCATCCAGTCCTAGGGGAGCTGGATGAGTCAGAGAGAACCAGAGGGGACAGTGCGACGTCTCCTGAGTCGCAAACAGATCCACCTGAGCTCAGCTGAACATACGCTATATCTGCTCCACCACCTCGGGGTGGAGCCTCCATTCCCCGGGCATCGGCCCCTGCCTCGACAGGGCGTCTGCTCCCATATTGAGACGGACAGGGATATAAACTGCTCTCAGTGAGAGGAGTTTCCCCTGGGACCACACAAGGATCTGGTTGACATAAGAGACCACTGCCGTGTTGTCGGTGCGCACCAACACGTGGCGACCTCTTAGGTCCGGGAGAAAGTGTTTCAGTGCTAGAAACACAGCCAGCATCTCCAGGCAGTTGATGTGCCAAGTGAGATGGCGGCCACTCCACAGACCACGGGCAGAGCGGCCACTCATGACCGCTCCCCATCCAGAGAGAGATGCATCCGTCGCTAGCGTTACGCGGCGACAAGGAGCTCCCAGCACCGGGCCCTGAGACAAGAACCCAGGTTCCCTCCACATGTCTAAGGCACGTAGGCACCGCCGCGTGACCTTGATCATGCAGAGCGGGTTTCCCCTCAGGGAGAACCCCCTGGTCTTGAGCCACCACTGTAGGGGTCTCATGTACAGCAGGCCAAAAGGTATTACGTTGGACGAAGCTGCCATCAGACCCAGCAGTCTCTGAAACTGCTTCACAGTGAGTGACCGGCCTTCTCTCACTCTCGCGACTGCTGTGAGGATCGACTCGATCCGAGCAGGAGGCAGGCGTGCCTGCATCATGGTCGAATCCCACACCGCTCTCATATAAGTGATTCTCTGTACCGGAGAAAGCACACTTTTCTCGGCGTTTAGTCTTAACCCCAGCTCTTTCATATGGGCGAGAACGACATCTCGATGCCGAACCGCCATCTGCTCCGATCGAGCTAATATCAACCAGTCGTCGATATAATTCAGTATGCGGATGCCCCAGAGCCGCATAGGAGCCAGAGCAGCATCCACACACTTCATGAAGGTGCGGGATGAGAGTGCTAGGCCGAACGGAAGAACCCGATATTGGTAGGCTTCGCCCCCAAAAGCGAACCTCAGGAACTTCCTGTGTTGAGGAAGGATGGAGATATGGAAGTAAGCATCTCTTAGGTCGATCGTGACAAACCAGTCCTCGGAGCTGATCTGAGACACGACCTGTGTGACCGTGAGCATCCTGAACTTCAGTCGCGCGGCTGAGAGGTTCAGCTGCCGCAAGTCCAAAATGGGACGCAGCCCTCCACCCTTCTTGGGAACAATGAAGTACCGGCTGTAGAGCCCGGACTCTCTGTCGCGAGGAGGGACCACCTCGATGGCCTCCTTCCTCAGGAGAGAGTGTACTTCCTGTTCCATTACCAGAGCCTGCTCGGGACCCACCAGAGTGGGAAGAACCTCGGAAAAGCGAGGCGGAGGAGAGCCGAACTGAATTCGATAGCCTCGAATTCAGTTAACATTTTGCCAGAGCTCCATGTAGCACATCAGTGCATCTCATCTCATTAAGACACATCTCCAAGTATAGATCCAGACTTTTTATTCATTAAGGCGGGGGTTCTCCAAATTTCTACAGACCCTTAACTGTAAAATAAATTTCATGGACACTTCAGTGAATATTTTTTATGAACACAATCTGACGATTTAAATATTATGCTTCACTGACCCCTGGGTGTTCCCGGACCCCACTTTGAGAACCTCTGCCTTATGGGTTCTTCGGATGGTTAAAGGCTCTAGCGTTCTAAAGGAATATACTTGAAACCATTCCTAAAGGGAAAACCATTTGTGTTGTGATGCAACATAGAAAATGCAAGAGATCCTCCAAAGAGACAAACGGAAAAGTACGTTAAGACGCTAGAGGAATAGATGGAGAGTGTGTTCCATAATGACACCAAAATAATAACCATTTATGAAATTATTTCATGAACACCAAAATGTAACTTTTATTATTTATTTTATTTTATTTATTTATTTTTTTTGATGAAATTATGGTAACTTGCCACAGTGAGGTTTTTGTAAATCCATCAGTGACAAGGAAGAAAAATCCAACATTGTATTATAGTTGCCAAGTTGAGGCTGGGAGCATTTCAGTTAGGCCTCTTGACACAAACAAAGGGATAGGTCCACTCACATGGAGCATCAAGCCAGTCCTTCTCATCTGCAGACACAGCAAAGAATATGGATTTAAACATGCCATAACATTTTAATTGAAAATGAATCACCAAACCCTGAAGTTATAAAAGATAGATTCTTAACACAGCTATGTAAGAAGTTTTCACTTACCACACAGCACTCTGTACCTACAAAATTGGGTTGAGTTGGACTCCACTTGGTGAAAATCAATTTGGTCAGTGGTTGGTCAACCAGTGGTTGTTCTGAAAGAATGACCAGTGGACAGTCCGTAACAGGCTATAATACTTAATTAAGGTATTGTGTGTTTCATCATTTGACCATGTTTAAGTTGATAAATCAGTCACTGTACAGTTATATGCCTTCCCTTGTCTTGCGTTCAGGAACAATTTGATACTTAACTAACCTTCTGACAGTTATTAAGGCCGATCCATGTTGGATTGTTCTTGGGGTCTGCAGCAAGGACAAAGGACTTGAACCACTGATATTCACCTTCGCTGTGTATTGAGATCAAGTTTGCCCCGAGATTCAGACAGTATTTCTAGAAAAAGTAAAAGAGCTTTGGCGTCATTGCATGTTCATTAACTGCAGTTACTATGCATAATGTTGCATATTATTTAATAAAGGCAAAGCTTCCTTGGTGCTGTATTTTCTTTCATTCATGTGCAGTAAGCTGCTTTATCCTGATCAGGTCTGCTGTGGATCCAGAAACTGTCCTGGGAAATCTGAGGATGAGGCAGGAGTACACCCTTTTAGCCATTACACCTACCGAGTAGAGTAGCCATTACACCTACCGGCATTATTTTTGGGAGGTGGGAGCAAACACAAACTCGGGGAGAACATGTGAAACCCCACACAAGCAGTAACCAGGGCTCAGGATTGATCCGAGGAGACAAGAGAAATCAAAAGCATAATAATGCAGTGGTGGATTTCCACCATTGTAACAAAATGTAAAATCCAGACCCCTTGGCTAAGCTTTATGGATCCCTGGGTGTTCGTAGAGTTGTGAATTATGACTCTAAAAAACCAGCTACAGTCCCCTCCGAAACTACTGGAACGGCAAGGCCAGTTCATTTGCTTTTGCTGTAGACTGAAGACATTCAGTTTTGAGATCAAAAGATGAATATGAGAAGAGAGTTTAGAAGTTCAGCTTTTCCTTCCTTGTGTTTACATGTAGATGTGTTAAACATTTTGTATGTGACCACCCAATTTTTAGGAGAGCAGAAATATTGGAACATGTGAATGATACATCTTGTTACCCAGGTGTGTCCTGTTAGATTGATTGTTTAAACAATAAATGGCTCTGAACATCTAATTTTGGTATTAGCCTTCAATTTCACCTGTGAAGACTTCATTTGTTGTTAAAAAGGATAAGCCAACATGGAGATCAGAGAGCTGTCTAAGGGAGAAAAGCAAACCATTTTGAAACTGAGAAAAGATGGAAAATCAATTAGAGGCATTGCGCAAATATTACAGGCGTTGCGCATAGCCAATACAACAAATTGAAATATCCTGAAAAAGAAAGAAACCACTTGTGTACTGAGCAACAGACACTGACTGGGTCAGCCAAAGAAAACAACAACAGCTGTTGACAGAAACATTGTGAGAGCTGTGAAGATAAACCCAGAAACTGGAACAGGCTCACTAATCTTTGTTGATGATGTAACTCATGATGGTAACAACAGAATGAATTCAGAGGTCTACAGAAACATTCTGTTTGCCAATTTACAAAGAAATGCATCCAAATGAATCAGGAGGAACTTTATCATACAGCAAGATAATCGTCCAAAACACACTGCCAACACAACAAAGGACTTCATCAGGGGAAAAAGTGGAAGGTTTTAGACTGGCCAAGTCAATCACCAGCCCTTAACCCAATTGAGCAGCATTTCATCTCCTGAAGAGGAGACTGATAAAGGCTTCGGTAAAAGCCTGGGAAAGCATCACAAAGGAAGAAAGCAACAATTTGTTGATGTCAATGAGTCACAGGCTTCAGGCAGTTATTGCAAGCAAGGGATATACAACCAAATATTAAGTGTTATTTACTTTAATTTACTTCAAGCCTAAAAATTGGGTGGTCTGATACCAAAGGTTCTATGTTTTGCTGCGTAACACATCTATATGTAAATACCAAGATATAAAAGCTGAAATCTCGTCTCATATCCATCTTTTGATCTCAAACCCAAATGTCTTTGGTGTACAGCTCTAACAAAATTGCCATTCCAATAGTTTCGGAGGGGACTGCACATTTGTAATATTATAGAATAAATCTGAATAGAATATTATAGAATAAATAATAGACTCTGGATCCACCGTGACCCTTAACAGGATAAAGCTCTTACTGAAGATGAAGATATTCAAAACTATATACAGTATAAAATAGGCATAACGGTAGGTACCAACAGAATTGTTTAACTCTTTTCGTTTTTTTTTTGTGTAAATTTCTGTATAGCTGAAATGAATTGAATTTAACTGAACCTCAGCAGAAGCCCAGTCCATGCTGGTGGCCTGATACTTGAAGCAACGTCCTTCAAATTTCACCCAGCCATCTAGACAGCATGAGTCCTGTTTTTTTTTTATTGGCTCCCTTGACTTGGTAATTTAAAAAAAAATTAGACAGTAGATAGTATAAACAAAGCTTCTGAGGGGAGAGGTTATTTTTAATAAGGTGTGGCAAAGAATTAATAGACCACAAGTTTCTTTAGGTGTATTTGGTGGCTATGAATTGGACTTTCGTGGTCTATTGATCATCATCAGAATTTTTATTTTATTCTTTTTATTTACTGTATTTGATTCACCCTGTCAGCTTAAAATGAGAAAAATAGTTAAACATTTTTTGTAAATTATTTTGTCTACATTTCTGAGATTTATAGATGGCAGATTGTTCAAAAGACATGAAGAGGTCACAGATATTTGGCTACAGTTAGAAGACAGAAAACAAATCATAGTTTCACCAATAACTGCTCAAATGTGCAAAAGTGCTACAAAAGTGGAACAATCAAACAGCAGCTATTATCACGTTAGAGCAATTCTTGAAGTGCCCATGCCCCTGCAAGTGTGTTATTTTTAGTTAAAAGTGTCCTGCTTATCAGGGATAAGACTCTTACCAAAAGCTGTTGCTGCCATGGCGAGAAGAAGAACAAACACCACTTCAGTCTGACGAGCCATAGTTCTGGAGTTTCGTGCACTGCATGAAAAACACAAGTTAATTAAGTATGTTATGTTATTGAATATTGAATATTGAATATGTTACACATCCCAAAAACATCCACTTACATCTAATCAGGAGTCTCTTCTTGCTTGATGTAATACACTGAGGTAAGAAGTGATGCTTCTATAGTGATGGTGATAGAAACCGTCTCCAGGTTACGTATGTAACCATGGTTCCCCGAGGGAACTCGAGCTGCGTCACGAAACGCTATGGGAATGCCCCCGCGTGACCGCGCTCTGAATCACGTGTCTAATCCGTCCAATGGATGGGCGAGACGTCACGTGCTGGGTGACGTAGCGACCCGGAAGCATAAAAGCCCGAGCGGCGAGCCCCGCGTTAGCTTACTGGAAAATGAAGCAAGCGCCGCAGGGACGCCGGAAGTGTGGCACCGAGACGCAGCGTCTCGTTCCCTCGGGGAACCATGGTTACATACGTAACCTGGAGACGTTCCCCTTCAGGAATTCGGGCTGCGTCACGAAATGCTATGGGAACGAGTATACCCACGCCGCCAGACTTACGAGTCCCTGCCTCCAGGAGGAGGCAAGCCTAAGGCACAAGGACAGAGGAGCCGGGAGTGGCTCGCGTATCTAGGTCATAAAACCTGGCAAAGGTCAGGGGCGTGGACCATCCCGCCGCGTTGCAGATGTCCTGTAAGGACACACCTGCCAGAAAGGCCTTAGAGGCCGCCACCGCTCGGGTAGAGTAAGCCTTGACCCCCAGGGGACTGGGGAGACCAGAGGACTCGAAAGCCAGAGAAATGGATTCTACAATCCACCGGCTGAGGGTCTGCTTAGGAGCAGGAAAACCCCTCTTAGGAGGACCAAAGCAAACAAGCAACTGGTCCGCCTTTCTCCACAGGGCAGTTCTGTGGACGTACGCGTCCAGTGCTTGCACTGGACACGTACAATTGAGCTTCCGATGGTCGGGCTCCCTGAAGGGAGGAGGACAGAAAGCCAACAGCACGACCGGCCGTGGTGCCGAGGAGGGGACTTTCGGTACGTATCCCGCTCGGGGGTACAAGAATGCTTTGGCCAAACCAGGCGCAAAGTCTAAATAGGAAGGGGCCACAGAGAGGGCCTGAAGATCCCCCACTCTCCTAAGAGAGGAAATTGCCAAGAGAAAGGCAGTTTTTAACTTCAGAAGACGGTCCGAAATCTCCTCTATGGGCTCGAAGGGGGGTTTGCAGAGAGCCTCTAAAACCACGGCCAGGTCCCATGAGGGGACCCGAGATCGAGCTGGAGGTCTGATCCTCAGCGCAACGTGGAGGAAACGTGTCACCCAGGGGTGTCTGCCCACTGACTGGCCATCGAGAGGGGCGTGGCAGGCCGCAATAGCCGCCACGTACACCTTCAGTGTGGAGTGGGTCAGCCCCGCGGAGAGGCGGGCCTGCAAGAACTCCAGCACTGTACCAACTGGGCAGTGAACAGGGTCAAGCCGGCGGTCTCCGCACCAGGAAGTGAAAAGTTTCCACTTCAGGGCGTACAGTTTCCTCGTAGAGGGAGCTCTGGACTGGAGGATGGTCTCCACAACCTCAGTTGAGAGACCGGAAGCGCGGAGTTGTGCCCCCTCAGAGGCCACACCCACAGCTTCCACAGCTCCGGGCGGGGGTGAAGATGGCCCCTCGCCTGTGAGAGGAGATCCCTCCTCATCGGAATCTCCCATGGGGAGCCGTCTAGGAGGGAAATCAGGTCCGAGAACCATACTCGGCCCGGCCAGAACGGGGCTACTAACAGTAGACGAATTCCGTCCCGGCGCACTCTCTCCAGAACTCCCGGGAGCAGAGCGACCGGAGGAAAGGCGTACAGACGCAGCCTCGGCCACGGCTGTACCATGGCATCCAGTCCAAGAGGAGCTGGATGAGTCAGAGAGAACCAAAGGGGACAGTGTGACGTCTCCTGCGTCGCAAACAGATCCACCTGGGCTCAGCCGAACATACGCCATATGAGCTCCACCACCTCGGGGTGGAGTCTCCATTCCCCGGCCACCGGCCCCTGCCTCGACAGGGCGTCCGCTCCCACGTTGAGATGACCAGGGATGTAGGCCGCTCTCAATGAGAGGAGGTTCCCTTGGGACCACACAAGGATCTGGAGCACCGGCCTGTAAAGGGGGCGCGAACGCAGACCTCCCTGGCGGTTGATGTAAGAGAGCACTGTCGTGTTGTCGGTGCGCACCAACACGTGGCGGCCTTTTAGGTCTGGGAGAAAGTGGTTCAGAGCTAGAAACACGGCCAGCATCTCCAGGCGGTTGATGTGCCAAGTGTGATGGCGGCCGCTCCACAGACCACGGGCAGGACGGCCACTCATGACCGCTCCCCATCCGCTCCCCAGCCGCCATCTGCTCTGAATGAGCTAAAATCAACCAGTCGTCGATATAATTCAGTATGCGGATGCCCTGTAGTCGCATAGGAGCCAGGGCAGCATCCACGCACTTCGTGAAGGTGCGGGGTGAGAGTGCTAGGCCGAAGGGAAGAACCCGATACTGGTAAGCTTCGCCCCCAAAAGCGAACCTCAGGAACTTCCTGTGCGGGGGAAGGATGGAGATGTGGAAATACGCATCTTTTAGGTCGATCGTGACGAACCAGTCCTCGGACCTGATCTGAGACACGACCTGAGTGACCATAAGCATCCTGAACTTCAGTCGCGCGGCTGAGAGGTTCAATTGCCGCAAGTCCAAAATGGGACGCAGCCCTCCCCCCTTCTTGGGAACAATGAAGTACTGGCTGTAGAACCCGGACTCTCTGTCGTGAGGAGGGACCACCTCGATGGCCTCCTTCCTCAGGAGAGTGTGTACTTCCTGCTCCAATACCAGAGCCTGCTCGGGACCCACCAGAGTGGGAAGAACCCCAGAAAAACGAGGCGGAGGTGAGCCGAACTGAATTCGATAGCCTCTCTCTACAGTACGCAGGACCCAATGAGACACATTCGGCAGAAGTTTCCACGCTGCCAGAAAGCTCACTAAGGGAATCAGTCTCTCGAGACTGACCTCTGGTGTGACAGAAGCGGTCAGCTGGGTGCCCTGAGGCGGCGAACCGACATGGGGGAAATGAGCTAACCGCCGCGAAGGCCTCAGAAGAGGCCGCGAGCCTCCCAGACCCGCTACGTTGCCAGGCGAGAACTGGGACCGCTGCACCCTGAAGCACCATAGGTGGCAGGGTTGGCAGACCGACCTCCTGAGGGCACTGGGGGGACCCGGGCACCGTGAGATGAGGGAGAGCACGGGAGGCGACGCTCTGTTTTTGGGCCTCCCTGTAGGAGGGGGCCGTACACGGAGGGGGCTGCCCCCGCCCAGCAGCCCCATGAGCTAGAGAGTGACGGGGGAGGAACTGCTGGAACACCGCCGCCTGAGCACGGGCCTGCTGGTATCTCTCGACGATGGAGTCTACCGCGTTGCCAAACAGGCCCGAGGGAGTAAACGGGGCGTCCATGAGCACGACCCTATCCTTCTCTTTCATATCGGACAGGGTCAGCCAAAGGTGTCTCTCCGCCGCCACCAGGACTGCCATAGACCGACCGATAGCACGGGCGGTCTCCTTGGTGGCGCGGAGGGACAGATCAGCCGCCCGCCTGAGCTAGGCTACCTGCTCAGACGTCCTCTCCCCCTGCTCATCCAGCTCTTTAAGCAGGTCGGCCTGGTACGCCTGTAACACCGCCATGGTGTGCAGACACGCACCGGCCTGACCTGCTGCCGTGTACGCCTTGCCTACCAGCGCTGAGGTGGTCCGCAGCGGCTTGGTAGGCAACGCCGGAGCCTTCAGGGATGATGCAGCAGCAGGGGACAGATAGCTGGCTAGCGTCTGTTCAACCCTGGGCATCGCCCTGTAACCGGAGTAGTCCAGCCCCGCCACATTAGCGTAATGGGAAGAAGTGGGGCTGAACAACCGGGCTGAAAATGGCCTATTCCAGGACCTCGACACCTCAGTGTGGAGGTCCGGAAAAAAGGGCAGGCTCCGGGGCGGAGGTGGCGGCCTACTGCGTAGAAGACGCTCATCCAGTCTAGAGCCCTGAGGCTCAGGCCGTGACTCAGCGGGCCAGTCAATGTTAAGCTTGGCGACTGCCCGCGTAACCACCTCGAGCAGCTCCCCGTATTGAGGAGACTGCGGCTCAGGGTCGACGCTCTCCACATCGACCTCCTCGGAGGACGATAGGTGGAGCGCCGAGTCCACTCCCCGGGGGGAAGAAACCACAGAGCGTGCTTCCGAGCCCAGGGAGGGGACAGTGGACCTGGAGGGTGAGGAAGGAGAAAGGGACGGGCCCGTCTCCATTCCCTCCGCCAGGTCCATCTGCGAGCCCCACGAGCGCAACCGCCGCTCTGCCTCGGCAGAAGCGGGGCCGGCACCGCGAGGCACGCTAGTGAGGGCTCCCTCCTCAAAGAGAGCCCAGCGGGAGCGGAGAGTGCGCAGCGGTAAACGCTCGCAATGTGCGCAGCCGGCTCCCTCGAGAGCCGACTGAGCGTGCTCCGCTCCCAAACAGGCAACGCACAGACTGTGTGTATCCCCGCCCGTAATATATCGCGGACAGGGAGGAACACACAGCCTGAAGCGCTGCCTGCTCTCGCCCTTAAGTCTTATCTTTGGCCTTAGGCATGCCGCCGATAAAACACAAAATAGACGGAAAAAAGACAGACAATAAACATAGAGCGCTTGCTGAAAACAGGAAGCTAACGCGGGGCTCGCCGCTCGGGCTTTTATGCTTCCGGGTCGCTACGTCACCCCGCCCGTGACGTCTCGCCCATCCATTGGACGGATTAGACACGTGATTCAGAGCGCGGTCACGCGGGGGCGTTCCCATAGCGTTTCGTGACGCAGCGTCTCGTTCCCTCGGGGAACTCCCCTTTTCCTAAGAAAAATAATAGTCAATTGCCCTGGGCAAAATAAACAAAAAAAAATTCTTTCTGCACCTCTCTTTAAACTCATTAAACTCATCTTGGTGGACACAGTAAATTCACATACACCCATCTGTATGCAAGCTGAATTCCATTACACTGGAAAACCACGTCCGGTAGGACCGCCATGCAGGTGCACTGCATGGAAAAACACTGAGTATTTCATTTAGACATTCACTTTCACTGATTTTCTTCGTTTTTTGTTAATGTTTACTAATGTTTAATGTCTTTATTAACATTACCTCCCCTTGATTTTTCCCCCCACATTTTGTGAGAGACCAAGAATAACTCTAAAGGAGCTGTATAGGTCCACCGTTCAGATGGGGAAGATGGCCACAGGACAACCATAACGTGGACACTCCACAAAGCTGAGGTCTTTGGAAGAGTGACAAGAAAAAAACCAACACTGAAAAAAAGCCCTACGAAATCCTGTTTGGAGCTTGCCAAAAGGCATGTTAGATACTCTAGTCTGAAGAGAACAAAATAGAAACTTTTGGCTTTTGCACAAAGTGGTACATTTGGTGGTAATTCAACAATGCTCATTACCATGAGAACACTGTCCCTACATTGTGAAGCATGGTGATAGTGGCATTATTTTGTGGTAATGCTTTTCCTCAGCAGGGGACACTGTTAGGACTGGGGCACTGGTCAGAGTTGTGGGCAAGATGGATGGAGCCAAATACAGAGCAATCCTAGAAGAAAGCCTGCTTCAGACTTGAGACTGGGGTAGAGGTGGCCTTCGGACAGAATGACAACCCAGAGCATAGTGCCAAAGCAACACTAGAGTGGTTCAAAACCAAGAACCTGCATGTGTTTGAATGGTCCAATCAAAGCACAGACCAGTGCAACTGAGAATCTGTGGCAAGACATTTAGATAATTGTTAAGCAGTGAGCCTTGAGCAATTCTGCCAAGAAGAACAGGCAAAAGTATTAAAAGGATCCAGATGAGCTAGTAGTCAGAAATTAAACATTTTGTTCATGGAAGTTTGACTTTATTTTGAAGAACTACATGTGTTTACAGAAACAGAAAAGTGACAGAAACAGCTTTTCAAGCAAGAAACTTTAATGAATTGGAGCATAGTCCTTGTAGTTCACTTCACTTCACTTGTAATTATTTCATGAGGCTGAACTTTGTCAGTTTCTTATTTGGCTTTTCCCTTCCAACTTCAATGGCCCAGTAGTTAAGTTCCTACACCTATAGATACCACCTTTAAGCACTCCAATGTCACTTACATAAGGCTGTAAATGCTCTAAACCAAAGGGGGAAACTGCTTAATTCTTTTGCCATCGCCATTCACAAAGCATCTCATACATTTGACAATCAACATATGAGATACAGTGTGACACACTCTCAAAATACTTTTAATGAAGAAGACATTTTACTCTAAGATTTTTAATAAACGTGCATAGTTCTTCAAATAAAATCAAACTACATTTTCAAATAAAAAGTAACAAACCTAATTAACAAAAAGAATCTCAGTGATATGATTTTAGTCAAGTGGCTTTATTATCATTTCAATCATATACAGCTATTTCGTACACAGTGAAACGAAACAGTGTTCCTCCAGGATCATGGTGCTACATAAAACAACACAGAACTAAAAGAGACTACACATTACTACATACAGTACACATGCAAATGTGTGCAAACAGCACAAGACAGGACAGTAACTACTAAAAGAGGACAATAGGCACAGCAAGAGACAGTGCAGTTCTGACCAGTACACAGTTCTAGTATGAAAGTGTCAGATATAACAGTAGTGCAAAAGAATAACAATATAATAAATTGCTGTGAATGTAAACATAACATACTATGACATACTATTCGTCAGATAAGCTTATACTATATATCAACATAACAGCTATTGGGGTAGCAGCCAGGTAGAGAGTATAGTAGTAACAAGAAATTATATACAATATTTTTATAAATATAGTAGCAGCAAAAAAAATGTAAGTAGTAAATACAGAAATGTGTAAAAATTGCAAAGGGAGTGGGATGGTGTTCAGCTGAATATGTGTGTGTGTGTTGACAGACCAGTCTCGAGTATTGAGGAGTCTGATGTCTTGGGGGAAGAAGTGTCTGGCTGTGAAGGCCCAAATGCTTCAGTAGAGTTTGCCAGACGGCAGGAGGGTGAAGAGTTTATGTGCGGGGTGTGTGGGGTCATCCACAATGCTGGTGGCTTTGCGGATGCAACGTGTGGTTTAAATGTCTATGATGGAGGGAAGAGAGAGCCCAATGATCTTCTCAGCTGTCCTCACTATCCGCTGCAGGGTCTTGCGATCCGAGACGGTGCAATTTCCAAACCAAGCAGTGATGCAGCTGCTCAGGATGCTCTCAATAGTCCCTCTGTAGAATGTGGTGAGGATAGGGGGTGCCAGGTGAACACCAAGGAATTTGGTGCTCTTGATGATCTCCATAGAAGAGCCGTTGATGTTCAGCGGAGAGTGGTCGCTCTGTGCTCTCCTGAAGTCAACCACCATCTCTTTAGTTTTGTCCACATTCAGAGACAGGTTGTTGGCTCTACACCAGTCCATTAGCCGCTGTCCTTCTCCCAGTCAGGAAGTCCAGGATCCAGTTGCAGAGGGAGGTGTTCAGGCCCAGCAGGTTCAGCTTTCCAATCAGGTGCTTGTGTTGAATGCTGAACTGAAGTCTATGAACAGCATCTAAATGTACGTGTCCTTTTTTGTCGAGGTGGGTGAGGGCAAGATGGAGGGTGGTTGTGATGGCGTCATCTGTTGAGTCGGAGTCATGCTCTTTGTGTTTCCCTCAGATGGAGTCAGAATTGTGCTCTTTGTGTTTCCCTCAGACGGACTTTGAGTCATGCTCTTTGTGTTTCCCTCAGATGGAGTCAGAGTTGTGCTATTTGTTTTTCCCTAAGACGGAGTCAGAGGTGTGCTGTTTGTTTTTCCCTCAGTCAGAGTCGGAGTCCTGGTCTTTTATCTTAAGGCGTCATCTTATTAGACCTGAAACAGTGACGCATAGCGTTTATAGTGAACTCTGAATATTTTGCATTTTTGTTTGTGTGTTTGCTGGACTGGAGATTTAGGAGTAAATTTGTACTTTTCACTGATCCACAAGAAAGGCTCTCACCACCAGAGAGACAGTTTGCAGAGTCTCTTTTGGAGTTTCTGAGCTGCTGAGGAATAAACAGGTGCTATTTGTCTTCACAGTAAATATCAGTCAAATTCTATAGTATTTTTAAAAAAAATCTGTGCTCTGAGCCTACACAATCTACAGTTATTATAGTTTTTTTTTAGTTTGACGTCATCATGGAGCTGTATAGCTCTTCACTATAACTTACCTTTCGGTAAATGCTGAAGGGTGCAACTTGTTCTTCTGCTACACATGAAGAAACACACAGACATCAGAAGGACGCTTATAGAAACATAATAAATCTTGACACAAAATACTTTTTGACATGCTACATTTGAGGTTAGTTGTTCTTCTTCTATCAGCTGCTCCCATTAGGGGTCACCACAGTGGATCATTGGTCCGCATATTTGAGTTGGCACAGTTTTTACGTTTCGTTTCACTGTGTACGAACTAGCTGTATATGGTTGAAATGACAATAAAGCCACTTGACTTGACTTGACTATTTAGTCTATGTTTTGCAGTTTCCTTCAGCATTAGTGCACGTTCCCATGATTCCCTGCTCCTTTTCAACCCATAAAATAAGAGAGATGAAAACTTTGGCACTAAACTGCAAGTCAACAAGTTTAATCAAAGAAGCCTTCAAAAAAGTCATGTACTTTACAAAATGATGTAATGTAATGTAAAATGATGTACTGGTATTTAGATAAAAAAGAGAACTATGTGTCCTAAAAGTGAAATTTGTACCCTACGTAGTGAACATATGAGGTAAATAGTAAGACATTTGGGATGCGACCTCAGTGTGTGAACTTTTCCTCCTGTGCACGAACTGAAGGAACTGTAAAGCTGACATAAATATCAGCAACAAGAAAACATTACTCTGGGTAAATAAACCATTTAAAACATTAAAATCTATGATAAATTGATGCTATTGCCTCCACATGAGATTTCTGTTTGTCTGTGGAGGTGTACTGGGTTAATCAGTCTCGTCCATATCAGAATGCAGCTCAGTGTTTCATTTATTTCCAGCAGTTCACATTTCACTGCAGTATTAAAGGAATTCCACAGCCCTAATAATGACTATAATCATCACTACAGAATTAATAGCTGAGCCCAAAGCTGAGATCAATTCAATATGATTTATATCTACATTTATGTCTAAATATAGATTATTTACTATAAACATTGTCACAAAGCAGGTTTACACAAATCTGAAAATAAAGTGCATGGCTCTTCAGCCTGTTTGAATGTTTAATGCCATACTTTTTGTACTGAACATAAAATTCACCTCCTTTCATGTTAGAAGACGTGTTTTTGAGATACTGAGACATCTCACTTTCAATAATGAACAGTAAATGTGATGTGTGAAAGTTTGTGGATTAAAGAATTTCTTACCAGCGACCAAAAACAGGGGCAGCAGAGCATTCTGAATTTTCACTGAACTCCTTCACAATAAAAGAAAATGATTTATCTGAAGAAAAAGTCTAAATTTGAAAAATGTCTCTTTGCTCCTGTTTCCTTTTTCTGAACTGAGATAAAAATGCCAGCCA
Source organism: Pangasianodon hypophthalmus (assembly GCF_027358585.1). NCBI lineage: Eukaryota > Metazoa > Chordata > Actinopteri > Siluriformes > Pangasiidae > Pangasianodon > Pangasianodon hypophthalmus. The sequence continues at coordinate 7,587,396 of NC_069713.1, forward strand.
TTGTGATGTCACAAGAACGGTGTCTTCACCCACGCCGCTCAGTTAGTGCAAGCCCAGTTTTAAGCGCAACGCGATTCTTGAGTTCATTAGTGTTTCCTTTCAAAATGAGAATATATATAGCCTTTGTGTGAAAATGAGATGCTGAAACCATTTTTTGGCTTTAAAATATTTGGCTTTAAAATTTATCACAAAAACACAATATATTTATTACAAAATAAAAGAAAAATAAAGTGGTTTTGTATTAAATTTATTAAAACTTTTGTAAGTAGACATTGTTTCCAGGATATGGAAGTATTTTCCGGACAAATTTCAAAAGTAATTGCAAATTGCATTTGCAATTTAGTTTTCTATTTGTGGATGCATAAATTGGCATAAAAAGATGCCAATCGGCCCACAACGCAGGTCTTTGGACTGGGGGAGGAAACCGAAGTACCTGGAGAAAGCCCCCAAAGCATAGGGAGAACATGCAAACTCCACGCACACAGGCAGAGGCGGGAATCGAACCCATCGAGGCAAACGTGACGTGCTAACCACTAAGCCACTGTGCACCCCCTTTGCATTTCTGATGCAGACAATTGATTATATATATATATATATATATTGTGACGCGCACATAAGCGCACAAAAGATGCACATCACTCCTCACACGACTGGCGGGGTGCTGAAAGGACGGTGCCACTTCAGCACCCCTGTTGTTTTAGACAGACAGAGACAGAGTGCACTAGGCTGCGAGGCAGAGCGCTTTAATCTTCCAAGTCTGGCAGCCAATCCTCGTTGCGGCACGAATCTACCCTCCTGGAGGAGTGGCAGCGCAGTGGGAGAGGTAGGAGAAAGTGGCGACTTCGACTTCACTACCTTTTTTCTGTTTCTCCTCTTGCAGAAGGCCTCTGCTGTCTCCAGCCGCGCCTGTGCCATTTTTTAACACTGCTGCCGCCAAACCTCCATCGCCTCTAAATGCCACTACAGAGGGATTGCCGCGCCAACCCTGGCAACAACACTATTGTCACTCATCCTCACCCCCGACTCTACCTACACGCCTGAAAATTCACTGCACTGCACCTTGCTCACTGTGAATAAAGAGCATGTTCCCCTTATTCAAAGACTTTCTGTGCTGTGCCTGTGTTTTTGTCTAGGTCTCGCACGTCACACTGGTGGACGATGTGGGCAGTACAGCACACTGAGAGTGGAATGGATAAGTTCTTCCAGCAATTTCTTCAGATGAGCCTGCAGCACCAAGCCAACACAGAGGAGCTGGCCCGGGGTGGTAAGACCACTGCACAAGAGCTCCTGGAGTTTAAGAAGACGGTTGGTGGTGCTGCAGCTGTCCTCCTCCCCGACCGTTGCTGGGAGGCCCAGCGCTTCCTGACTAAACTCACTTCTGACGAAGATGTTGAAGCCTTCCTGCTCACCTTTCAGCAGGTCGCTTAGCAGGACAACTGGCCCCGAGAGGACTGGGCCCCAGCCCTCGCTCCACTCCTCACAGGAGAGGCCCAGCTGGCCTACCATGCCCTGACCATCGAGGAAGCAGCCCACTATGAGATCATCAAAAGTGAGATCCTCCTCCGCTGTGGTCTGTCCCCAACCAGCGCAGCAGCAGAGCTCCACTGGTGGACCTACAACCCCAAAGCCACCCCATGGAGCCAAATGGACAATCTGTTATGGATCACGAAGCGGTGGCTCCAGCCCGAGCTCCTGACCGCCACTGATGTGGCTGAGAGGGTGGCCATGGACCGGTACCTGAGTGCTCTGCTGTCTGAGGAGCTTAAAGCTGTTGTGATGAGTGGGGCCCAACAACCCAGGGAAATGATAGAGGCGTTGGAGCGAGCGGTTGCAATGCCGGGGCTCGACAGGGGCAAGCAGCGAGAGCTACCCCGTCCTCCACAGGCTCATCACCCAGAACACACGACCCCTGTGGAGGGGAGACTCAGGCTCACTCGCTCCACCTATGGGACACCATAGGACGTGTCCATGCCGACAGACCAGGATCCTGCCGCCCCGTGACCCCTAGACAAGCCCTGGCTGACAGGCTGTGTTTTACACATGACGTTCACTCCCAGGTAACCCACTGTGAACGTGAAAGTCAACGGCCATCCAGTCTTGGCTTTACTGGAATCAGGGAGTACCATAACCCTGGTCTGGCCCTCTAGCTTCCCTGTGCCCAAGCCCATGAGCACCCTCAAGATAACGCATGTCCACGGGGATGTCCAGGAGGTCCCCGCTGCCCAAGTAATGGTGAAGCACCAAGACGCTGACAGCCCACTTACGGACAGCCTCATTCCCGAACTCCCCTTGCCACTGCTATTGGCTATATCAAGGGCATCCTACAGCAGCCAGACCAACGGATGCCCAACACACACTTCCTAGTATGAGAGGATTACTGTACCAGAGGACAGAATGGTGAAGAGAACCTCGTTAGCTCCTGGTAGTTCCCCAAAGCTGTACCAAAGACCGCACCTGGCCCACTCTCATCCCCAGGGGGGTCATCTGGGGGCTTGGAACACACTGCAGAAATTGAAGGACTGCTTCACTTGGCCCAATGCCAACGGATGAGCCCCCACAAACTTGCTCCCGTGCCACTCATCCCTCTCCCTATTTTCGGTGTCCCCTTCGAGAGGATTGGCATGGACCTCGTAGGGCCACTGCCAAAATCTGCCCCGGGGTCATGACTTCATCCTGGTTATCATGGACTACGCCACCAGATACCCCGAGGCAGTTCCCCTCAGAAAGACCACCTCCCGTGAGCTCCTGCTCCTCTTCAGTCATATGGGCATCGCAAAGGCCATCGTGACCGACCAAGGTACGCCATTTAGATCCAAACTAATGATGGATCTGTGTCAGTTGTTGCAGATTATACACCTGAGTATGTCCGTCTACCACCCACAGACGGATGGGCTGGTGGAGCATTTCAACCAGACCCTGATGCTTTGCCGGGTGATAGATGAAGAGGGTAGAAACTGGGACCTGCTCCTCCCCTACGTTCTCTTCGCCGCCCGAGAGACTCCCCAGGCATCCACTGCGTTTACCCCGTTCAAGCTACTCTTCGGACAGCGACGTCAGGGACTGCTGGACGTGGCCCGAGAGGCGTTGGAAGAGCAGTCCTCCTCCTTCCGCTCCCTCATTGATTACATATAGGAAATGCAGGGGCGAATAGACTGCGTCATTCCAATCATGAGGGAGCATATGGAGGCTGCCCAGTGAGAACAGAGGAGGGCGTATGACTGTCCTAGCCAGCCCCATTAGTTTCAGCCTGGGGATAAGGACCTCCTCCTCCTTCCTGACACCTCCTGCAAGTTCCTGGCATGGTAGCAGGGCCAATACAGGGTCCCGAAGAGGGTGAGTCCCGTAAATTACAGACTGCAACAACCAGCGAGCAGACATACAATTGTATACCATATTAACCTGCAGAAAAAGTGGATGGAACCTAATCCCCATGTGTCTGCTTTTGCTTTGCCTTACACAGATCCGTCAGAGTGTGCCTTGGTCAACCAAGGAGAGGAGCTAACGCCAGCTCAGTCCCAGGAACTGGCAGAGCTGGTGGACCAGTTTGCTGACGTCTTCCCCTCGGTCCCTGGCAGAACGCATCTGGTCCATCATGACATCATAATCCCAGTGGGAGTCGTGGTCAGACAGCTTTCCTACCACGTCCCAGAAGCCTGCCGTCAGGCAATCGAGGAAGAGGTCATTGAGGAGTCGACAAGTCCCTGGTCCTGGACAAGTCTGGGCTAACTGCCAACCCAAAAAAGTGTCATCTGGGGTTAATGAAGGCCCAGTACCTGGGGTTCCGCATCGGCCGGGGACTGCTCATGCCCCAGGAGAAGAAGGTCGAGGCAGTGCGTGAGTACCCAAGACCTGCCACCAAAAAACAAGTACGTGCCTTCTTTAGTTTGGCTGGCTACTACCGCCACATCGTGCCTAACTTTTCCTTGATTGCCTCTCCCCTATCAGGAAATGCCTGCCGGACCGGGTGCAGTGGACTCGGGAGGCTGAGGAAGTGTTCAAGAAACTGAAGGAAGAACTGACAAGCTCGCCGATTCTGTGGAACGCCAACTTCAACCTCCCCTTCATTGTCCACACAGATGCCTCGGAGACTTTTACTGTAACGACACATCACAATATATATATACATATATATGTATACTGTGTATATATATAATATATATATATTTTTATTGGGAATGTGGTAGCATCCAGAATCAAACAATTACATCCAAACTCATGTAAAATACTAATTAGTATACATCTGCCATTAATTAAAGTGACTAATTAACCCCAAATAAAGTACAGCAGTTCCTATAGGATTTTCCTGACATCTTCTTGATACCATCCAACTGGAAAAGCCATGGGCCGCAAAGAGCTGCAAAGTAGGTACGGGATCTCATTGTTGAAAAATATTAATTGGGAGAGGGTTATAGGCATTGACCTGATGAGGGTTGTGTACAGGGGATGCCCAGCCATTGACAGAGTTAGAATGCTTTTGCAAGGAAGAATGGCAAAAATATTGCTAAGATGTGCCAAACCGATTGACTCTTACCCAAAAAGATTGAATGCCTTGATAAAGTCTTTTTTTCCCAAAAATGATTCTTATTGTTTTTCACTTTAATTCATAGGTCGCAAATTCACAATAAAAGATTCACAAGAAAAGGTTCTGACATGATTTATCTTGGTTTCATTATTTTACATAACAAAACCTGCCATTCTAACACTGATGTATAGACTTTTGATATGCACTGTGTCTGTGTGTGTGTGTGGTTGTGTGTGTGCAAATGAAATGCTCAGAACAGTTTTTGTGTTTGAAATATAATTATGTTATGATTTCATTCACAATTCATTTTCTGCTGCTCTCTTGTTCTACTCAAACCAATAAATTCTTTGTCATTGCTATATTTAGTTCAGAAATTATATTTTCTATTTTAGACCTGAATAGTAACTATTTTTTAAACATGAGTTTACATATAAAACATGCAGATATAGGTTAAGAGCCTGAAAATGAAGAAAAAATGTGATTTCGATGACTTTGCCCATGACATGCTTGTTGGTGCCGGATGGGCTTGTTTGAGTATTTCAGAAACTGCTGATTTCTGACATTTTCAAGTCTCCAGAGTTTAGAGAGAATGGTGCAAGAAAAAAAAAACAAACACCCAATGATTGTCAGTTCTGCAGATGGAAACGCCTTGTTGATGAGAGCGAGGAGAATGGCCAGACTGGTTCAAGCTGACAGGAAGGCTACTGGACAGTTGAAGATGGGAGAAACGTTACCTGTTTTTTCCAATCTTCAACTGTGCACTTTCAGTGATCCTGTGCCCAATGTAGCCTCAGATTCCTGTTCTTGGCTGGCAGGAATGGACCCCCACGTGGTCTTTCTGGCTAATGCTCCTCAAGGTTCAGCATGTTGTGCATTCTGAGATGCTTTTCTGCTCACCACAGTTGTAAAGAGTTGTTATTTGAGTTACTGCCTTCCTATAAGCTTGAACCAGTCTGGCCATTCTCCTGTGACTTCTCTCATCAGAGGCCCTCAGTAAGCATTTTTTTTTTTCAACATACAGACTGTCATCTTCAGTTCTGTTCTCTCCTTCTCACATTTTGGTATAATTTCACCACATATGACAGGCTTTTATTGATACTTATTACACAAATCAGATACTTGTTACTATGAGAAAACAAAAGGTGATAAGAAAATGCTGAAGGGAAATTATTGTTGCATGGCAGTAAAAGGAGTTCATTCACGAAGCTTTTCCACACACTGCACTATAGTGACATCTGATGGTCAGAAGGAAGAAGCTGAGATAATAATCTACAGAGTGCTGGAGGAGGCTGCAGTGAATTTTGAATATAATTATTATTCATATTCAGCTACCAATTCTGTGAATTCAAATGCTCTCAAAAAGCAATGCAATTTTATTTTGTAAATAATTAAAGCTACTAGTAACAAGAAATAATGCTGTATAAAGAAAAAAGAAATACAAAACAATGCCCTTATTACATACTCCTGGAATAGTTTGTATCTATTTATAGTGAACATGACTAACACATTTACACAAACATTACTTTTAACTCTTGCAACGCCCCTGGCTCAAACCAGTCTGGCCATTCTCCTCTGCCCTCTCTCATCAGCAAGGTGTTTCCACCCCCAGTGGGCATTTTTTCATAATTGGATATATAAATATTTGAGTTTTGGACAAATACAAGTTGAAACAATTTTAAAAAGTCAATATTTTCTTTTTTTTTAATGTGAGAAAAGAATTAACTTCCTATTTTAGTGTGTGCCAAGAAAAACAACAAAAATAAAAAAAAGTTTTTTCTCCTTTTTTTAATTTAAAAATGAAAGAACACAGTATACAGACAGCTGTCTTCTGTTCTGTTCTTTCTTTCTTATATTTTGGTGTAATTTCATGCATAGAAATGCACAAATAAGCACATAAGACAAATTCTTATTCATACTTATTGCACAAATCAGAAGAAAAAAAGAAAATGCTGATGGGGATTTTTATTTTATTTTATATTTCGCATGGCAGCAAAAGGAGTTCAAGATGTGAAGCTTTTCCACACACTGCACGTTAGTGACATCTGATGGTCAGAAGGAAGAAGCTGAGATAGTAATCTATCGAGTGCTGGTGGAGGCTGCAGTGAATTTTGAATATAATTATGATTCATATTCAGCTACCAAATCTGTGTATTCAAATGCTTTCAAAAAGCACTGCAGTATTATTTTGTAAATAATAAAAGCTACTAGTAACAATAAATGATGCTGTTGGCGGTGCGTTGACGGCGGAGTGGCTGGTCGCTTTATGTCCCAGGGCGCCTTCATGTCTGTGATACCTTCTGGCTCTCCTTTTTAGTTAAGCTGTCATAGCTAGTATTGCCAAAGGCCCTGCTTGCACTCTGCACATAATGTACATATTCTTTAACCATTACGTGACAGTTCATACCTAACAATCTCTCTCTCTCTCTCTCTCTCTCTCTCTCTCTCTGTTGAGCTACACATGCTACTCCTGAGATGCCAGTGATCCTGACCACTTCTGCTATCCAGACCTGCCTGATCCATCCTGATGCCCTAGTTCTGGTTGGAGTTCTCATCTCCTGGAAACCAATCGCAGCTGCTGAGGATGGCCCCACACGGACAGCCTAAAGATACATGAGACTACTATGGATGGTACCACTAAGAAACCATGAAGATGGCTTTGGACTTCAATTGATATGAACAGTTTTGCTACGATGGCTTAGGACTACAGTTGCTATGATAGGTTTAGGACTGCAATTGCCACAAACAGTTTTGCCCTCAAGTCTCCATCAGTGAACAGCTGATAACTTCAACAAAACAGACTTCACGTGAAAACTATAATAACTTTTCTTGGTTACAAAATTGCACTTTCTAACCATGTAAAATACAGTTATAGAAAGGAATTATTTATAGTTGCACTATCAGATGTCACCAAGATGAGGATGGGTTCCCTTTTGAGTCTGGTTCCTCTCAAGGTTTCTTCCTCATTTCATCTCAGGGAGTTTTTTGTCACCACCGTTGCCTCTGGCTTGCTCATTAGGGATAAATTCATAAATTAAAAATTTATATCCTGAGTTTATACATTTCAATGTGACAATGTTCATTGTTAAAAGCGCTATACAAATAAAATTGAATTGAATTGAATTGCTGTATAAAAAAACAATGTCCTTATAACATACTCCTGGAATAGTTTACAACTATTTACAGTGAACCTGACTAACGTACTTACACAAACTTATTCATTACATTTAACCCAGCCTGAGTCCATCACCTATTAGATTATAGGCAACGCCCCACATCAACCTATCCAAACTGTAAAGCATGTGAGGGTTTGATTGTGTTTGTTTATTTTGCAATTGAAAGCATTAATAAGTAAAATTATGAATTATGAAGTTTCTTAGACAACCTCATTTCTTGATACGAATTTTCCCCAAACTTCATAACACTCTTGTTTCTTTGCTGGTCCTGTATCTACAAAATACAATATCTCTATAATCACTAATTCACGGCATTTAATGAATGTTCAGTGATAACAAAGTCCTTTTACATCTTTATAAAATCACTGTCTGAATCTTGATGCCAACTTGGAATCAATACAAAACAGACACAAAAATAAGCTCTTATTGGTCCAATGTGGACTCTTCCTGTCAGAATTGTGGATAAACAGTGGACAATTTTCCAGCGTCTGAACAGGATGAAACAAAACTAACTGTAACAAATGACCATTTAATTAAATGAAGATTCTCAGACATCAGAGGAGTTTGTATAACATACTGTTCATATTCTGACCCTTTACAGCATGGACTTTTCATTTTTGACCTTGTCCAGCTACTGCCTCAAGATTAATCTGTTTTTGAAATCAGTGGAGCTGCTGTATATTATTCATGTTTTGCTTCACTCGTTTATTGTCTTTGTTGTTGTTTCCAAAAAACATCCACTTTGTCAAAGTACCATGTACCTGCATAACAGAAAATAACTCAAAGCAAAATAAGTATGATGATTTTAATGATTTTTTTTAAAAATTATTAAACATGCAATAAACATTTCTGAACTTGAATTTTTTTTAAAACTACTTCATGAACAGTAGGCCAGCATGGTGCCCTGTGGGTAGCATTACCACCTCACAGCTCCAAGGTCTTGGGTTCGATCCTGAGCTCAGGTTACTCTCTCTGTGGAGTTTCTCATGTTCTTTGTGTGTTTGTGTGAGTTTCCTCCCACTGTCTAAAAAACATGCTTGTAGGCAGATTGGCTACACTAAATTGGCCCTAGGTATGAATGTGCGTGTGAATGGTGTGCTGTGAATTAATTTATGGTGAATCCTTCTTCATTGTACACAGTGTTATCCAGGTAGAGGCTCCAGATTCACCGTGACCCTGATCAGGATAAAGCGGTTATGAAAATGAATCAATCATGACCAACTTTGCTTCTTCTCTAACCCAGCAACTAACATCATTCATTCAAACATGGCAATAACTTAGAACTTTGGGAGTATGACGTTTGCAAATGTATTTTCCACACATGCTGCATGTTATGTTTGTCTTTTTTTGTTAGCAGACATCAATGAATTATTAATTAATTAATATTCTCCTTCTCTTCTCACCACATTGGTATCAAATAAAATGTAATATATCCTTACAGTGGCTGTTTTCTCATAGGAATGCTTTTGGATCTCATGACAGTATCAAGGCCACTCTTTACTGTCGCCATGCATTCCTGTGCAAACATACAAGGGTTTATGCCCAGTTCTAATTTTACTGTTTCACTTTTTCAGAATTCTTCCACAACTGCCCAATAGCTTAAAGGTGTCTATAGACATATGTTATGGTGGGAATGCCAGCATATCTCACAATTCAGAAGGCATGTCCTCTCAAGAAAGTTCCAAGACATTCCTTGACTTTTATCTCATCTGATCCCAGTGCAAACAATACATGGACTTTTTTCACAGGAGGTCTTCAAAGTTTTGATATTTCCCCCATATTGAACCTATAATTCATTCAAGATATGCAGATCAAAACTGACCAGAAACGGAAGCTACTGTCTGTACAAAAAATGTGTAGCACCTGTAGGAAAATGAGTGGAATTTGTTTTGGTGAATTTTGTTAAATTTAGTTAGTTCGAAAAAACTATTTTTGTCAAAATAGGTTAAATTTGACCTGAACAGTATGTAAAAGTAAACTGGTCTGGTAGGTGAAATAAGTGGAAATGGAAGCCTCTTACAGTCATGGGAAAAAGAAAGTACACCTTCAAGTCTATGTTTTTATTTATCAGGGCCTAAATAACAATTGGGTGGTCCTCACCAACTTCTATAAACAAACCAATAACCTCAGGTTAAATAAAAAAAAACACAGCAGATTTCAATATGTAGTCTTTTTTTTTCAAAAAGTAAATCAACATTCAGGTGGGGAAAAAATAAGTACACCCTATAATTCAGTAACATGTAGTACTACCTTTAACGACAATAACCTGAAGGAAACTTTTTCTGTAGGAGTATATCAGTATCTCACATCATTTCAGAAAAATTTTGGCCCACTCTTCTTTTCAACTTTGCTTCAGTTCATCGATGTTTGAGGGCATTCGTTTATGCACAGCTCTCTTAAGATCCCTCCACAGCATTATTGAAATATTGAAACATATTGAAATCTGTTGCGTTTCTTGTTGTGATCTGAGGTTATTTGTTTGTTTATAGAAGTTGGTGAGGACCACCCAATTGTTATTTAGGCCCTGATAAACAAAAACCTAGAATTTAATTAGGTTGTACTTTCTTTTTCCCATGACTGTATGTAGTCTTTATCATTTTGTTTTTTCATTGTCATTGTCAATTTAAAAGTCTTGCCATCTTTTAACCCTGTATTTTCTGTGTTTGCAGGTCAGAAGGACTTGAATAACTTTTTATGTGAGCAGGGCTTCCCTTTGTTTGTGTGAAGGGAAATTTTTTTCACAGCCTCCCCTCTTCCACTACCATAATGTATTTAAAAAAGAGCTCTGTGGAAAATTACCACAATTTGTGTGAATCAAACAAAAGATGAAAATTGGACTGGTGATTGTCTGAAATTATTTCAGATGTAGTCATTACGTTGGTATTTTGAAATGGTCTATGCTGCTTACAGAAGTGTCTAATCAGGTGTACAGGTATTCCTAATAAAGTGGAAAGTGGACATTCAGTGTATGAGCTTAGTACAAAATTTTCCAGAGAAACAGGACCTTCCGGATGAATATCCTTCATCAGCTTTGCAAGCAAAGCAGTACACACAATTTCCCACTGGGCATGAGCATAAAATCATACCAATCAGGTTTACACACCCCTGTTAAAATGGCAGGTTTTTGTGAAGTAAAAAAAATGAAACTAAGATGAATCATGTCAGAACTTTATCGACCTTTAATGTGAAATTGCAAAGTATACAAATAAAGTGAAAAATGATCAGAAACTTTTTTTTAGGGTAAAAAACAATAACCTGGTTGCATAAATGTGCACACCCCAAAAACTAATACATTATTGAAGCACTTTTTGATTTTATTACACCACTCAGTCTTTTTGAGTAAGAGTCTATCAGCATGGGACATCTTGACTTAGCAATTTTTTCCCAATCTTTCTTACAAAAACATTCTAGAGCCGTCAAATTGTGAGGGCATCTCTTGTGCACAGCTCGCTTCAGGTCACCCCATAGATTTTTAGTTGGATTCAGGTCTGGGCTCTGGCTAGGCCATTCAGAAACATTGATCTTCTTTTGATTAAGCCATTCCTTTGATGATTTTGATGTATGCTTTGGGTCATTGTCATGCTGAAAGGTGAAATATGTGGAGCTGGCTTATGTAATCTTTATCATTTTGCTTTATCATTGTCCTTGTCAATTTAAAATTCATGACATCTTTTAACCCTTTATTTTCTGTGTTTTCAGGGGAGAAGGACTTGAATAACTTTATGTGAACAGAGCTGTGTAAGAAATTTTTTTTCACAGCCTCACCTCTTCTACTATGTAATATTAAAAACTACCATAATGCATTTAAAAAAGAACACTGTGGAAATTACCACAATTTGTATAAAACGAACAACAGATGAAAATTGGACTGGTGAGTGTCTGAAATTATTTCAAAAATAGTCATCATGTTGGTATTTTGAAATGGGGCTATGCTGCTTACAGAAGTGTCTAATCAGGTATACAAGTGTTCCTAATAAAGTGGAAAGTGGACATTCAGTGTATGAGCTTAGTACACAAAGTTTTCCAGAGAAACAGGACTTTTCAGATGAATGTTCTTCATCAGCTGTGCAAGCAAAGCAGTACACAAAATTTCCAGAGAAACAGGAAGTTTCAAACAAATGTCCTTCACCAGCTGTGCAAGCAAAGAAGCATGTTCCTGAAAAACATCCTGTTTTCTTTTCTGAGGTACACTGTGGTTACTTAATGGATTCTTCTTATTGGTCACTGAGAAATGGAGCAAATGAAGCAACTGAACCCCCACTTCAGAGGGGGAGCACAATTGTAGGTTTGGTCCTACACTTCGTATTCGAGTAAAAATACTGAATATCAGAGTAAATAACTGCATGAGTTAAACCAAACAATATGTTTCATGTAATTTTATTACCCTCCCTAAAAAATTAAACATTCACTAGAGAAAGACCATACAGGCTTTTTTAAGGTCTTTGCAGACCATGGATTCAACAGTCAGATGAAACCAGCAGCCAGATGAAACCATTTCAAGAAAATCCTACAGAAACAGCTGGTCTTTATTTGGGGGTAATCAGAATAATTTCATTGATGACAGCTGTATGATAATTACTTTTGAACATGAAATTGAATGAACATCCCCAAGTATAAAAGGGTATGCACACTTAGGCAACCTGGTTATTGTAACTTTTTTATTTTTCCTATTTTTCTCTAAAATGTCCCTGATTGTTTTTCACTTAATTTTTAAATGTTGAATTTCACACTGAGGGTGGGAAAATTTCTGACATGATTTATCTTGGTTTAATTTTTTTACTTCACAAAAACCTGCCATTTTAACAGGGGAGTGTAGACTTATTATATCTGCTGTATTTTGCCCTGAGGTCTGGACTTTAATTGGACCATTTGACTGTCTGGACTTTAATTGGACCATTCCACTTACTGGATTTGAACCACTCTAGTGTAGCTTTGGACATATGCTTAGGGTCATCTTTCTTTTTGAAGGGCACTTCTGACCCAGTCTCAGGTCTTTAGCAGGTTTTCTACTAGGGTTGCTCTGTATTTGGCTCAATCAATATTGCCTTCATCCCTGACCAGTATCCCAGTCCTTGATGACGAAAAGCATCCCCACAAAATAATGCCACCATCCTTCAGTGTAGGGATGGTGTTTTAATGCTATGAGCATTGTTAAATATAACAAACCACTTGTGCAAAAGCCAAAAGTTTCCATTTTGTTCTCTTCAGACTAGAGTATCCAAGATGCCTTTTGGCGAGCTCCAAACAGGGTTTCATAGGGCATTTTTTTCAATAATGTCTTTTTTCTTGCCACTCTTCCAGATTTATACAGCTCTTTTAGGGGTATTCTTGGCCTCTAGTTTGCTTCTCTGACTAATGCCCTCATTAACTGGTTTTCACTGAATAGTCTTCTCTATACTGGTTGTGCCATACTCTTTCCATTTTTAATAACAGATTTAACGGTGCCTCCCATGGTTTTCAAAGATTTGGGGTATTTTTTATTTTTAAATAAACCCTATTTGATGGTTTTCAGTAACTTTTTTTGATAGCTCCTTGGTCTTCATGATTTGTTTGTTTAGGTATGTTCTCTAACAAACTGTTGGGTCTTCCAGGAACAGGTGAATGTATATTGAGATCACATGACTTGATACATTATTTTATTATTATTTTTATCAAACTATATTGATTTTTTTTCTCCCTCACATCAATATTACAGACTATTTTGTGTAATTTAATAAAAACACAATTACGTCCATTCCAGGTTGTAACAGCATGATATGTGGACAAAAATCAAGGGAAGGTAATGTTAGTAAAGACATTATACATTAGTAAACATTAACCTATGCTGGTGCAATTATTTTCATCTGGAAGCGACAAAAAGGTTTTCATGATTGGTTCATTCTGAACACAGGCACATCCTCAATTATAAAAGGGTGTGCACACTTATGCAACCAGGTTGCTGTAAGCTTTTCATTGTTCCTATTTTTCTCTAAAATGTTTCTCTTTGTTTTTCACTTAATTTTTATATGTTGTAATTTCAGATTGAGGAAAACCTGCTGACATGATTTATCTTGGTTTCATTTTTTTACATCACAAAAACCTGACAATTTCACAGAGATGTGTACACTGTTTATATCCACTGTATCCCATGTCCAGACATTATGTTGGGCCACAAACTGTGTAACTTAAGCTTGTGAATGAATATGTTGTGTTAATGTCATACTGAATACATGGTCTATATTTAATTTGGCAGGATGGAGTGAAAAAAAAATTCACCGTAAGGTGACGCAGGCTAATGAAATATCCATTGCATAATGACAGTGACTCCAGTATGGCTTTTTAAATCATTCCAAGATTGAAAGAAATTGTATTATTGTGTCATCTCCATGGTTAGGTTTCTGTGGCCACAAAGGTCTACTTCAATTCATTTCTCCATCTTATTTATATTAAAATACATTAGTGGCCTCATGGTAAGTATTTCATGGCCACCACATACACCTAGAGAAACTTCTGGTCTATTAATTCTTTGCCACAACTTATTAAAAATAACCTCCATGTTTCTTCAGAAGCTTTGTTTATACAAGCTACTGTCTATTTTTTTAAATTACCAAGCCAAGCTCTCATGCTGTCCAGATAACTGGGTTTATTCAGAAGCTTTGTTTATACTATCTACTGTCTAATTTTTTTTTTTTAATTACCAAGTCAAGGGAGCCAATGAAGGAAAACAGGACTCATGCTGTCCAGATGGCTGGGTGAAATTTGGAGGTCGTTGCTTCAAGTATCAGGCCACCAGCAACTGGGCTTCTGCTGAGGTTCAGTTAAATTCAAATCATTTCAGCTATACAGAAATTTACAAAAAAAAAAAAACGAAAAGAGTTAAACAATTCTGTTGGTACCTACCATTATGCCTATTTTATACTGTATATAGTTTTGAATATCTTGATCTTCAGTAAGAGCTTTATCCTGTTAAGGGTCACGGTGGATCCAGAGTCTATTATTTATTCTATAATATTCTATAATATTCTATTCAGATTTATTCTATAATATTATAAATGTACAGTCCCCTCCGAAACTATTGGAACGGCAATTTTGTTTGAGCTGTACACCAAAGATATTTGGGTTTGAGATCAAAAGATGGATATGAGACGAGATTTCAGCTTTTATATCTTGGTATTTACATATAGATGTGTTACGCAGCAAAACATAGAACCTTTGGTATCAGACCACCCAATTTTTAGGCTTGAAGTAAATTAAAGTAAATAACACTTAATATTTGGTTGCATATCCCTTGCTTGCAATAACTGCCTGAAGCCTGTGACTCATTGACATTAACAAATTGTTGGTTTCTTCTTTTGTGATGCTTTCCCAGGCTTTTACCGAAGCCTTTATCAGTCTCCTCTTCAGGAGATGAAATGCTGCTCAATTGGGTTAAGGGCTGGTGATTGACTTGGCCAGTCTAAAACCTTCCACTTTTTCCCCTGATGAAGTCCTTTGTTGTGTTGGCAGTGTGTTTTGGACGATTATCTTGCTGCATGATAAAGTTCCTCCTGATTCATTTGGATGCATTTCTTTGTAAATTGGCAAACAATGTTTCTGTAGACTTCTGAATTCATTCTGCTGCTACCATCATGAGTTACATCATCAACAAAGATTAGTGAGCCTGTTCCAGAAGCAGCCTTGCAAGCCAAAGCCATGACACTACCTCCACCATGTTTCACAGATGAGCTTGTATGTTTTGGATCATGAGCAGATCCTTTCTTTCTTCACACTTTGGCCTTTCCATCACTTTAGTAGAGGTTAACTTTGGGTCCTGACCTTTTGTGGCTCATCTCTGTATTTCTTTGCAAATTCCAGTCTGGCCTTCAGAATCTTACTGCTGACGAGTGATTTGCATCTTGAGATATGGCCTCTATATTTCTGCTCTTGAAGTCTTCTTCGGACGGTGGATTGTGATACCATCACCCCTGCCCTGTGGAGGTTGTTGGTGATGTCACTGACTGTTGTTTTTGGGTTTATCTTCACAGCTCTCACAATGTTTCTGTCAACAGCTGTTGTTGTTTTCTTTGGCTGACCCAGTCAGTGTCTGTTGCTCAGTACACAAGTGGTTTCTTTCTTTTTCAGGATATTTCAATTTGTTGTATTGGCTATGCGCAACGCCTGTAATATTTGCGCAATGCCTCTAATTGATTTTCCATCTTTTCTCAGTTTCAAAATGGTTTGCTTTTCTCCCTTAGACAGCTCTCTGATCTCCATGTTGGCTTATCCTTTTTAACAACAAATGAAGTCTTCACAGGTGAAATTGAAGGCTAATACCAAGATTAGATGTTCAGAGCCATTTATTGTTTAAACAATCAATCTAACAGGACACACCTGGGTAACAAGAAACACTTGTCATTCACATGTTCCAATATTTCTGCTCTCCTAAAAATTGGGTGGTCACATACAAAATGTTTAACACATCTACATGTAAACACAAGGAAGGAAAAGCTGAACTTCTAAACTCTCTTCTCATATTCATCTTTTGATCTCAAAACTGAATGTCTTCAGTCTACAGCAAAAGCAAATGAACTGGCCTTGCCGTTCCAGTAGTTTCGGAGGGGACTGTAGCTGGTTTTTTAGAGTCATAATTCACAACTCTACGAACACCCAGGGATCCATAAAGCTTAGCCAAGGGGTCTGGATTTTACATTTTGTTACAATGGTGGAAATCCACCACTGCATTATTATGCTTTTGATTTCTCTTGTCTCCTCGGATCAATCCTGAGCCCTGGTTACTGCTTGTGTGGGGTTTCACATGTTCTCCCCGAGTTTGTGTTTGCTCCCACCTCCCAAAAATAATGCCGGTAGGTGTAATGGCTACTCTACTCGGTAGGTGTAATGGCTAAAAGGGTGTACTCCTGCCTCATCCTCAGATTTCCCAGGACAGTTTCTGGATCCACAGCAGACCTGATCAGGATAAAGCAGCTTACTGCACATGAATGAAAGAAAATACAGCACCAAGGAAGCTTTGCCTTTATTAAATAATATGCAACATTATGCATAGTAACTGCAGTTAATGAACATGCAATGACGCCAAAGCTCTTTTACTTTTTCTAGAAATACTGTCTGAATCTCGGGGCAAACTTGATCTCAATACACAGCGAAGGTGAATATCAGTGGTTCAAGTCCTTTGTCCTTGCTGCAGACCCCAAGAACAATCCAACATGGATCGGCCTTAATAACTGTCAGAAGGTTAGTTAAGTATCAAATTGTTCCTGAACGCAAGACAAGGGAAGGCATATAACTGTACAGTGACTGATTTATCAACTTAAACATGGTCAAATGACGAAACACACAATACCTTAATTAAGTATTATAGCCTGTTACGGACTGTCCACTGGTCATTCTTTCAGAACAACCACTGGTTGACCAACCACTGACCAAATTGATTTTCACCAAGTGGAGTCCAACTCAACCCAATTTTGTAGGTACAGAGTGCTGTGTGCTTAGGAACTTGGGTGGTAAGTGAAAACTTCTTACATAGCTGTGTTAAGAATCTATCTTTTATAACTTCAGGGTTTGGTGATTCATTTTCAATTAAAATGTTATGGCATGTTTAAATCCATATTCTTTGCTGTGTCTGCAGATGAGAAGGACTGGCTTGATGCTCCATGTGAGTGGACCTATCCCTTTGTTTGTGTCAAGAGGCCTAACTGAAATGCTCCCAGCCTCAACTTGGCAACTATAATACAATGTTGGATTTTTCTTCCTTGTCACTGATGGATTTACAAAAACCTCACTGTGGCAAGTTACCATAATTTCATCAAAAAAAATAAATAAATAAAATAAAATAAATAATAAAAGTTACATTTTGGTGTTCATGAAATAATTTCATAAATGGTTATTATTTTGGTGTCATTATGGAACACACTCTCCATCTATTCCTCTAGCGTCTTAACGTACTTTTCCGTTTGTCTCTTAGGAGGATCTCTTGCATTTTCTATGTTGCATCACAACACAAATGGTTTTCCCTTTAGGAATGGTTTCAAGTATATTCCTTTAGAACGCTAGAGCCTTTAACCATCCGAAGAACCCATAAGGCAGAGGTTCTCAAAGTGGGGTCCGGGAACACCCAGGGGTCAGTGAAGCATAATATTTAAATCGTCAGATTGTGTTCATAAAAAATATTCACTGAAGTGTCCATGAAATTTATTTTACAGTTAAGGGTCTGTAGAAATTTGGAGAACCCCTGCCTTAATGAATAAAAAGTCTGGATCTATACTTGGAGATGTGTCTTAATGAGATGAGATGCACTGATGTGCTACATGGAGCTCTGGCAAAATGTTAACTGAATTCGAGGCTATCGAATTCAGTTCGGCTCTCCTCCGCCTCGCTTTTCCGAGGTTCTTCCCACTCTGGTGGGTCCCGAGCAGGCTCTGGTAATGGAACAGGAAGTACACTCTCTCCTGAGGAAGGAGGCCATCGAGGTGGTCCCTCCTCGCGACA
The DNA here is from genome assembly GCF_027358585.1 of Pangasianodon hypophthalmus. NCBI lineage: Eukaryota > Metazoa > Chordata > Actinopteri > Siluriformes > Pangasiidae > Pangasianodon > Pangasianodon hypophthalmus. The sequence goes on from NC_069713.1 coordinate 7,605,555, forward strand.
GAGAGTCCGGGCTCTACAGCCGGTACTTCATTGTTCCCAAGAAGGGTGGAGGGCTGCGTCCCATTTTGGACTTGCGGCAGCTGAACCTCTCAGCCGCGCGACTGAAGTTCAGGATGCTCACGGTCACACAGGTCGTGTCTCAGATCAGCTCCGAGGACTGGTTTGTCACGATCGACCTAAGAGATGCTTACTTCCATATCTCCATCCTTCCTCAACACAGGAAGTTCCTGAGGTTCGCTTTTGGGGGCGAAGCCTACCAATATCGGGTTCTTCCGTTCGGCCTAGCACTCTCATCCCGCACCTTCATGAAGTGTGTGGATGCTGCTCTGGCTCCTATGCGGCTCTGGGGCATCCGCATACTGAATTATATCGACGACTGGTTGATATTAGCTCGATCGGAGCAGATGGCGGTTCGGCATCGAGATGTCGTTCTCGCCCATATGAAAGAGCTGGGGTTAAGACTAAACGCCGAGAAAAGTGTGCTTTCTCCGGTACAGAGAATCACTTATATGAGAGCGGTGTGGGATTCGACCATGATGCAGGCACGCCTGCCTCCTGCTCGGATCGAGTCGATCCTCACAGCAGTCGCGAGAGTGAGAGAAGGCCGGTCACTCACTGTGAAGCAGTTTCAGAGACTGCTGGGTCTGATGGCAGCTTCGTCCAACGTAATACCTTTTGGCCTGCTGTACATGAGACCCCTACAGTGGTGGCTCAAGACCAGGGGGTTCTCCCTGAGGGGAAACCCGCTCCGCATGATCAAGGTCACGCGGCGGTGCCTACGTGCCTTAGACATGTGGAGGGAACCTGGGTTCTTGTTTCAGGGCCCGGTGCTGGGAGCTCCTTGTCGCCGCGTAACGCTAGCGACGGATGCATCTCTCTCTGGATGGGGAGCGGTCATGAGTGGCCGCTCTGCCCGTGGTCTGTGGAGTGGCCGCCATCTCACTTGGCACATCAACTGCCTGGAGATGCTGGCTGTGTTTCTAGCACTGAAACACTTTCTCCCGGACCTAAGAGGTCGCCACGTGTTGGTGCGCACCGACAACACGGCAGTGGTCTCTTATGTCAACCAGATCCTTGTGTGGTCCCAGGGGAAACTCCTCTCACTGAGAGCAGTTTATATCCCTGTCCGTCTCAATATGGGAGCAGACGCCCTGTCGAGGCAGGGGCCGATGCCCGGGGAATGGAGGCTCCACCCCGAGGTGGTGGAGCAGATATAGCGTATGTTCAGCTGAGCTCAGGTGGATCTGTTTGCGACTCAGGAGACGTCGCACTGTCCCCTCTGGTTCTCTCTGACTCATCCAGCTCCCCTAGGACTGGATGCTATGGTACAGCCGTGGCCGAGGCCGCGTCTGTACGCCTTTCCCCCGGAGTTCTGGAGAGAGTGCGCCGGGACGGGGTCCGCTTGCTGCTAGTAGCCCCGTTCTGGCCGGGCCGAGTATGGTTCTCGGACTTGATTTCCCTTCTCGACGGCTCTCCATGGGAGATTCCCGTCAGGAGGGACCTCCTCTCACAGGCGGGGGGCGACATCCTTCACCCCCGCCCGGAGTTGTGGAAGCTGTGGATGTGGCCTCTGAGGGGGCACAACTCAGAGCTTCTGGTCTCTCAGCCGAGGTTGTTGAGACCATCCTCCAGTCCAGAGCTCCCTCAATGAGGAAACTGTACGCCCCGAAGTGGAAACCTTTCACTTCCTGGTGCGGAGACCGCCAGCTCGACCCTGTTCACTGCCCAGTTGGTACAGTACTGGAGTTCCTCCAGGCCCGTCTCTCCGCAGGGCTGACCCACTCCACCCTGAAGGTCTACGTGGCAGCTATTGCGAGCACTGGATGCGTACGTCCACAGAGCTGCCCTGTGGAGGAGGGCGGACCAATTGCTCGTATGCTTTGGTCCCCTGAAGAGGGGTCTTTCTGCTCCCAAGCAGACCCTCAGCCAGTGGATTGTGGAGGCCATTTCCCTGGCTTATGAGTCCTCTGGTCTCCCCTCACCCTTGGGGGTTAAGGCTCACTCTACCGGCCTCGAAGGCCTTTCTCGCAGGTGTGTCCATGCAGGACACCTGCAACGCGGCGGGTTGGTCCACGCCCCTGATGTTTGCCAGGTTCTATGGCCTGGATATGCGAGCCACTCCAGGCTCTTCTGTCCTTTTGCCTTGAGCTGTGCCCTTTCCACACTAGGCAGGGATTTGTAAGTCTGGCGGCGTGGGCATACTCGTTCCCATAGCATTTCTACGCAGCTCGAGTTCCTGAAGGGGAACGTCTCCAGGTTACGCATGTAACCATGGTTCCCCGAGGGAATGAGACGCTGCGTCTCAGTGCCACACTTCCGGCATCCCTGCCGCGCTTGCCTCATTTCTCAGAAGCTAGCGCGGCGTTTGCCGCTCGGGCTTTTACGCTACGTCACCCCGCCCGTGACGTGTCGCCCATCCATTGGACTGATTACACATGTTATTCAGAGCGCGGTCACGCTGAAGGCGTTCTCATAGCGTTTCGACGCAGTGTCTCGTTCCCTCAGGGAACCATGGTTACATGCGTAACCTGGAGACGTTCTCTATGCATATTAAAGTAAAGTTTGGTGTTCCATAAGGCTCTGTTCTAGGCCCACTGCTAATTTTCTCTATATATTCTATCTCTAGGAACAGTTATTTGTAAATATGGCATTAGCAACCGCTGCTATGCCAATTACACACAGCCATATTTTTCAGCAAAGCCAGATGACAGACACCAGCTAATGCCTTGCTCCCTGGATGTTTCAGCAGTTGTGTATAGAAGCTCCTGTTAGTCTAGCAGATTTGACCACATCATCCCTATTTTATCTCCCAGTAAAATTTCACATTGATTTTAAAATACTACTAATGACCTATAAAGCACTGAATGGTCCCCCACCGCAAACTTTTGGTGTGTTATGATCCTCCATGCCTGCATTGATCAAAAGATGCAGGATTTTTGTTGTTTCCTAGAATAACAAAGACTACAACAGGGGCCAGAGCTTATGTCCTAGGGTGCCCTCATGCCTGTGTTACTTTCTGGCTCTCCTTTTTAGTTATGCTGTTATATCTAGTCTTGCTGGAGTTCCTGCTTGCACTCTGTACACAATGTACATCCTCTTAAATCACTACAGGATAAGAGCACACCTAACATTCTGTGTTCTCTCCCTCTCTCTCTCTCTCTCTCTCTCTCTCTGTCGAGCCTCATGTTACTCCTGCTGCCTAAAGAGATGCCTACTCTCCGATCCTACCTGGACCATCCTGATACTCTACTTCGGCTTGGAGCCTCTCATTCTTTTGGTGATCTCTGCAGCTCTTTAATATGCCTTCTACTTTATCATCAAAATCAGCCACTAGAAAACAATACATACAAGAACAAAAATAGAGAAATGTCAGTGCGTGTGGTTACTAGCTCTTCTACTGATCATTAGAAATCCATAAATCCTACCACAATACATCAGCGTTCATGTAGAATGAGTCAAATAGTGCTTGTTAAATTATTAATGGAAGATGATCTGCAACCTTTTTGTTGGAAAACAGGAAAAGGTGGTCTGGCGCAAGTGTGAGCTCAGAGGAGCCAACGACAGACCTGTTTAAAAAATATATTTAGGAATAAAATGTAGTTTTAGGCATGCTCATTAGATGTGTGCAGTTTATTTTAGGCACCTGGATTATTAATCTCTTAATAATCCCAGGCATTATGGAATATTTTTGCATCAATAAATCATCATTCTCAACCCAGCTAGAACCTTATAATACTATGATCTCGAAATTATTTGACGTGTCAGTATTGGGTGTATTATTAGCTCACTTAGTATGAGATGGTGGAAAGTTAATTAATTTTCTGCTAGATATCATATATTGTTAGCCGTGTTAACATTTTTGTGAGAGATGTAAGTAACACATCTGCAAGTACAGACCTAAACTTTTCATTACTTACCGCAGAGATTTTCAAAATTTTTGCAGGTTTTTACCTGTAAAGTATAGTTCAGGGACAATTCAGTACACTTTTTTTTTAAATAAACATAATGTGATTATTTAAATATTATCAAATATTATGCTTCACTGACCCCTGACTTCGCCCAGACTCCACTTAAAAAACCACTGTCTTAACAGTTCTTTGGATGGTTAATGGCGGTAATATTCCTAAAAGGGAAACCATTTGTTGTGATTCTACATTGAAAATGCAAAAATCCCTCAAATTCTTTTAATTTGCTTTTAATTCATCTAGATGAATAGATGAAAAGTATAAATGATAAAAAAAAAATACAAACCAAAATAGAACCTTTATTCATTCATTTATTTATTTATTTTTAGATTTTTTTTTTTGCTGAAAGTATGGTAACTTAAATGTAGCAAGGAAAAAATTCCACAAAGAAAAGCAAGGAAAAAATTTCCAACATTGTATTATAGTTGGTGAGGTGTGGCTGGGAGCATTTCAGACAATTCTCTTGACACACACAAAGGGATAGCTCTGATCACACCGAATGTCATTCCAGTTCTTCGTGGCTGCAGAAACAGAAAAACATAGGATTAAACATGAATTAAAAATGAAACACCAAACTCTAAGGTAATAAAAGATTATAAACACAGCTACAAAAAAGTTTCTGAATCTACTTACCACCATAGTTCATATGCACACAGAACTCTTCAGTTGGAGAATTTGGTTCACCTGGATTCCACTTGGTGAAAGTTAATTGGGTGCCATCAGACCAAAACCAGTTCAGTTTCTGAAAGAATGAACAGTAGACAGTCCATTACATGCTGTAATATTTGATTAACATTTTAAGTGTCTCTTCATCTGACCATGTTTAAGTCAATAAATAATGTATTGGGCAGTTATGTGCCTTCCTTGCTCTCACATATTTGAGTTCAGGGATTTGATATTTTTCAAAGCTAACCTTCTGACAGCTAGAAAGTCCAATCCATGTTGGTTTCTCCTGGGGGTCTTGAGCACGGATAATGGACTTGACCTGCTGATATTCACCCTCGTTGTGTATTGAGATCAAGTTTGCACCAATATTCAGACAGTATTTCTAGAAAAATAAAAAGAGCTTTGGCATCATTGCATGCTTATTAACTACAGTTACTATGCATAATTTTTCATATTATTTTATAATGGCAAAGCATCCCTGGTACTGTATTTTCTTTCATTCATTCATGTTCAGTAAGCGGTTTATCCTGATCAGGTTTGCAGATCCAGAAACTGTCCCAGGAACTCTAAGGATGGGGCAGGAATACACCCTGGATGGGATGCCAGTCTACTGTGGCACACCACACACACGCATTCACTTTTATACCCCTAGGGGCAATTTATGATAGCCACTACACCTATCGGCATTATTTTCTGGAAGTGGGAGGAAACACAGACTGGGGGGAGAGCATGTGAAACCCCACACAAGCAGTAACTCAAGCTCAGGATCGAAGCAAGGACTCCAGAGAACTCAAAAACGTGATAATGCAGTGGTGAGTTTTCATCATTGTAACAAAATGTTATGAATCCAGACCCCTTGGCTAAGATTTATGGATCCCTGGGGGTTCATAGACCCCACTTTGTAAACTATGACTCTAAAAAACAACTCCATTTATAATATTCAGAATAATTTTGAATAGAATATTTTAGAATAAACAATAGACTCTGGATCCACCGTGACCCTGAACAGGATAAAGCTCTTACTGAAGATGAAGATATTCAAAACTATATACAGTATAAAACCGTAGGTACCAACAGAATTGTTTAACTCTTTTCGCTTTTTTTTTTTTTTGTAAATTTCTGTATAGCTGAAATGAATTGAATTTAACTGAACCTCAGCAGAAGCCCAGTCCATGCTGGTGGCCTGATACTTGAAGCAACGTCCTCCAAATTTCACCCAGCCATCTGGACAGCATGAGTCCTGTTTTCCTTCATTGGATCAAAAAAAAAAAGTTTTTTTTAAGAATTAATAGACCACAAGTTTCTTTAGGTGTATTTGGTGGCTATGAATTAGACTTTCGTGGTCTATTGATCAAAATCAAAATTTTTATTTTATTCTATTTATTTACTTTTTTGATTCACCTCATCAGCTTAAAATGAGAAAAATAGTTAAACATTTTTTGTAAATTATTTTGTCTACATTTCTGAGATTTATAGATGGCAGATTGTTCAAAAGACATGAAGAGGTCACAGATATTTGGCTACAATTAGAAGACAGAAAACAAATCATTGTTTCACAAATAACTGCTCAAATGTGCAAAAATGCTGCAAAAGTGGAACAATCAAACAGCAGATATTATCACGTTAGAGCAATTCTTGAAGTGCCCATGCCCCTGCAAGTGTGTTATTTTTAGTTAAAAGTGTCCTGCTTATCAGGGATAAGACTCTTACCAAAAGCTGTTGCTGCCATGGCGAGAAGAAGAACAAACACCACTTCAGTCTGACGAGCCATAGTTCTGGAGTTTCGTGCACTGCATAAAAAGCACAAGTTAATTAAGTATGTTATGTTATTGAATATTGAATATTGAATATGTTACACATCCCAAAAACATCCACTTACATCTAATCAGGAGTCTCTTCTTGCTTGATGTAATACACTGAGGTAAGTGGTGATGCTTATATAGTGATGGTGATAGAAACCTCCCCTTTTCCAAAGAAAAATAATAGCCATTTGAACTTGGCAAAACAAACAAAAAAAATTCATTCTGCACCCCTCTAATTTAAACTCATTAAACTCATCTTGGTTGACACAGTAAATTCACAGACACCCATCTGTATGCAAGCTGAATTCCATTACACTGGAAAACCATGTCCGGTAGGACCGCCATGCAGGTGCACTGCGTGGAAAAACACAAAGTATTTCATTTAGACATTCACTTCTGCTTTTCTTTGATGAAAATAATTGCACCAGTATAGGTTAATGTTTACTAATGTTTAATGTCTTTACTAACATTACCCTTGATTTTTTTTCCACATTTTGTAAGACACCAAGAATAACTCTAAAGGAGCTATATAGGTCCACAGTTCAGATGGGGAAGATGGTCACAGGACAACCATAACTTGGAAACTCCACAAAGCCGAGCTTTTTCGAAGAGTGACAAGAAAAAAAACATCATTGAAAAAAAGCCCTATGAAATCCTGTTTGGAGCTCGTCAAAAGGCATGTTGGATACTCTAGTCTGAAGGGAACAAAATAGAAACTTTTGGCTTTTGCACAAAGTGGTAATAAAATTACATGAAACATATTGTTTGGTTTAACTCATGCAGTTATTTACTCTGATATTCAGTATTTTTACTCGAATACGAAGTGTAGGACGAAACCTACAATTTTGCTCCCCCTCTGAAGTGGGGGTTCAGTTGCTTCATTTGCTCCATTTCTCAGGGACCTATAAGTAACCACAGTGTACCTCAGAAAAGATTGTGGATGTAGTAAAAAGACCAGAGAAACAGGATGTTTTTGAGGAATATGCTTCTTTGCTTGCACAGCTGGTGAAGGACATTTGTTTGAAACTTCCTGTTTCTCTGGAAATTTTGTTTAATCCTTTGCTTGCACAGCTGATGAAGAACATTCATCTGAAAAGTCCTGTTTCTCTGGAAAATTTTGTGTACTAAGATCACACGCCGAATGTCCACTTTCCACTTTATTAGGAATACCTGTACACCTGATTAGACACTTCTGTAAGCAGCATAGACCCATTTCAAAATACCAACATAACGACTATTTCTGCAAAAATTTCAGACAATCACCAGTCCAAATTTTCATCTTTTGTTTGTTTTACACAACTTGTGGTAATTTGCCACAGTGTTCTTTTTTAAATGCATTATGGTAGTGGAAGAGGTGAGGCTGTGAAAAAAAAATTTTCCTTCACACAAACAAAGGGAAGCCCTGCTCACATGAAAAGTTATTCAAGTCCTTCTCACCTGCAAACACAGAAAATACAGGGTTAAAAGATGGCAAGACTTTTAAATTGACAATGACAATGAAAACACAAAATGATAAAGACTACATACAGTCATGGGAAAAAGAAAGTACACCCTAATTAAATTCTAGGTTTTTGTTTATCAGGGCCTAAATAACAATTGGGTGGTCCTCACCAACTTCTATAAACAAATAAATAACCTCAGGTAACAACCAAAAAACACAACAGATTTCAAAATGTTTCAATGTTTCAATATTTCAATAACGCTGTGGAGGGATCTTAAGAGAGCTGTGCATAAACGAATGCCCTCAAACATCGATGAACTGAAGCAAAGTTGTAAAGAAGAGTGGGCAAAAACTTATCTGAAATGATGTGAGATACTGATATACTTCTACAGAAAAAGTTTCCTTCAGGTTATTGTCGTTAAGGTAGTACTACATGTTACTGAATTATAGGGTGTACTTATTTTTCACATTCATACCTTGGGGCAATTTAATGTAGTCAATCTGCCTACAAGCATGTTTTTCAGACAGTGGGAGGAAACTCACACAAACACACAAAGAACATGAGAAACTCCACAGAGAGAGCAACCTGAGCTCAGGATCGAACCCAAGACCTTGGAGCTGTGAGGTGGTAATGCTACCCACAATGCACCATGCTGACCTACTGTTCATGAAGTAGTTTTAAAAAAAATTCAAGTTCAGAAATGTTCATTGCATGTTTAGTAATTAAAAAAAATCATTAAAATCATTATACTTATTTTGCTTTGAGTTATTTTCTGCTATGCAGGCACATGGTACTTTGACAAAGTGGATGTTTTTTGGAAACAACAACAAAGACAATAAACGAGTGAAGCAAAACATGAATAATATACAGTAGCTCCACTGATTTCAAAAACATAGGTTTTTTCAATCTTGAGGCCTCAAGATTAATCTTGAGGCAGAAGCTGGACAAGGTAAAAAATGAAAAGTCCATGCTGTAAAGGGTCAGAATATGAACAGTATGTTATACAAACTCCTCTGATGTCTGAGAATCTTCATTTAATTAAATGGTCATTTGTTACAGTTAGTTTTGTTTCATTTTGTTCAGACGCTGGAAAATTGTCCACTGTTTATCCACAATTCTGACAGGAAGAGTCCACATTGGACCAATAAGAACGTCTCCAGGTTACGCATGTAACCATGGTTCCCCGAGGGAACGAGACGCTGCGTCGAAACACTATGGGAACACCTTCAGCGTGACCGCGCTCTGAATAACGTGTAATCAGTCCAATGGATGGGCGACACGTCACGGGTGGGGTGACGTAGCGACCCGGAAGCATAAAAGCCCGAGCGGCAAACACCGCGCTAGCTTCTGAGAAATGAGGCAAGCGCAGCAGGGATGCCGGAAGTGTGGCACTGAGACTCAGCATCTCGTTCCCTCGGGGAACCATGGTTACATGCGTAACCTGGAGACGTTCCCCTTCAGGAACTCGAGCTGCATCGAAACGCTATGGGAACGAGTATGCCCACGCCGCCAGACTTACAAATCCCTGCCTAGTGTGGAAAGGGCACAGCTCAAGGCAATAGGACAGAAGAGCCGGGAGTGGTTCGCATATCCAGGCCATAGAACCTGGCAAACATCAGGGGCGTGGACCAACCTGCCGCGTTGCAGAGGTCCTGCATGGACACACCTGTGAGAAAGGCCTTCGAGGCCGCCACACCTCGGGTAGAGTGAGCCTTGACCCCCAAGGGTGAGGGGAGACCAGAGGACTCATAAGCCAGGGAAATGGCCTCCACAATCCACCGGCTGAGGGTCTGCTTGGTAGCAGGAAGACCCCTCTTCGGGGGACCAAAGCATACGAGCAATTGGTCCGCCCTCCTCCACAGGGCAGCTCTGTGGACGTACGCATCCAGTGCTCGCACTGGGCACGTACAGTTAAGCTTCCGATGGTCGGGCTCCCGAAAGGGAGGAGGACAGAAGGCCTGCAGCACGACCGGCCGTGATGCCGAGGAGGGAACTTTCGGTACGTACCCCGCTCGGGGTTACAAGAACGCTTTGGCCAGACCGGGCGCAAAGTCTAAGTAAGAAGGGGCCACAGAGAGGGCCTGAAGATCCCGCACTCTCCTAAGAGAGAAAATCGCCAAGGGGGGTTCACAGAGAGCCTCTAAAACCAGGGCCAGGTCCCAAGGAGGGACCCGGGATCGCACTGGAGGTCTGAGCCTCAGCGCACCACGGAGGAAACGTGTAACCAGGGGGTGCCTGCCCACTGACTGACCACCGACGGGGGCGTGGTAGGCCGCAATAGCCACCACGTAGACCTTCAGGGTGGAGTGGGTCAGCCCTGCGGAGAGACGGGCCTGCAGGAACTCCAGCACTGTACCAACTGGGCACTGAACAGGGTCGAGCCGGCGGTCTCCGCACCAGGAAGTGAAAATTTTCTGTACAGTTTCCTCATTGAGGGAGCTCTGGACTGGAGGATGGTCTCAACAACCTCGGCTGAGAGACCAGAAGCTCTGAGTTGTGCCCCCTCAGAGGCCACACCCACAGCTTCCACAGCTCCGGGCGGGGGTGAAGGATGTCGCCCCCCGCCTGTGAGAGGAGGTCCCTCCTGACGGGAATCTCCCACGGAGAGCCGTCGAGAAGGGAAATCAGGTCCGAGAACCACGCTCGGCCTGGCCAGAACGGGGCTACTAGCAACAGGCGGACCCCGTCCCAGCGCACTCTCTCCAGAACTCCCGGGAGCAGAGTGACCGGGGGAAAGGCATACAGATGCAGCCTCGGCCACGCCCGTGTCATAGCATCCAGTCCCAGGGGAGCTGGATGAGTCAGAGAGAACCAAATGGGGCAGTGCGACGTCTCCTGCGTCGCAAACAGGTCGACCTGAGCTCGACCGAACACCCGCCATATCTGCTCCACCACCTCGGGGTGGAGTCTCCATTCCCCGGGGATCGGCCCCTGCCTCGACAGGGCGTCTGCTCCCGTATTGAGACGGCCAGGGATATAAGCTGTTCTCAGCGAGAGGAGCTTTCCCTGGGACCACACAAGGATCTGGAGCGCCAGCCTGTAAAGGGGGCACGAACGCAGACCTCCCTGGTGGTTCATGTAATAGGACACTGCCATGTTGTCGGTGCGCACCAACACGTGACGACCTCTTAGGTCCGGGAGAAAATGTTTTAGTGCTAGAAGCACGGCCAGCATCTCCAGGCAGTTGATGTGCCAAGTGAGACAGCGGCCACTCCACAGACCACGGGCTGAGCGGCCACTCATGACCGCTCCCCAACCGGTGAGGGACGCGTCCGTCGCTAGCATTACGCGGCGACCAGGAGCTCCCAGCACCGGGCCCTGAGACAAGAAGCCAGGCTTCCTCCACATGTCTAGAGCCCGCAGGCACCGCCTCGTGACTCTGATCATCCGGAGCGGATTTCCCCTCAGGGAGAACCCCCTGGTCTTGAGCCACCACTGTAAGGGCCTCATATATAACAGGCCAAAGGGTATTACGATGGACGCTGCTGCCATCAACCCCAGCAGTTTCTGGAAATGCTTCACAGTGAGTGATCGGCCTTCCCTCACTCTTGCGACTGCCGTGCGGATCGACTCTATCCGAGCGGGAGACAAACGCGCCTGCATCATGGTCGAATCCCACACCACGCCCAGGTAAGTGGTTCTCTGAACCGGAGAAAGCACACTTTTCCCGGCGTTTAGCCTTAACCCCAGTTTCTTCATGTGGGTGAGAACGACATCTCGATGCCGAACCACCAACTGCTCTGATCGAGCTAATATCAACCAATCTTCGATATAGTTCAGTATGCGGATGCCCTGGAGTCGCATAGGAGCCAGAGCAGCATCCACACACTTCGTGAAGGTGCGGGGTGAGAGTGCTAGGCCGAAAGGAAGAACCTGATACTGGTAAGCTTCACCCCCGAAAGCGAACCTCAGGAACTTCCTGTGTTGGGGAAGGATGGAGATATGGAAATATGCATATTTTAGGTCAATCGTGACAAACCAGTCCTTGGAGCTGATCTGAGGCACGACCTGAGTGACCGTGAGCATCCTGAACTTCAGTCATGCGACTGAGAGGTTCAACTGCCGCAAGTCCAAGATAGGACGCAGCCCCCCATCCTTCTTGGGAACAATGAAGTAGCGGCTGTAAAAGCCGGACTCTCCATCGTGAGGAGGGACCACCTCGATGGCCTCCTTCCTCAGGAGAGTGCACACTTCCTGTCCCATCACCAGAGCCTGCACGGGGCCCACCAAGGTGGGAAGAACCCCGGAGAAACGAGGCGGAGGAAAGCCAAACTGGATTCGGTAGCCTCTCTCTATGGTACGCAGGACCCACTGAGACACATTCGACAGAAGTTTCCACACTGACAAAAAGATCACTAAGGGGATCAGCCTCTCGAGACTGACCTCTGGCATGACAGAAGCGGCTAGCTTGGCGCCCTGGAGCGGCAAACCGACAGGGAACGCCCGGGCTAGCTGCTCGGCAGGCCTCCAAGGAGGCCGCGAGCCTCCCAGACCCGCTACGTTGCCGGGCGGGAGCTGGGAGAAGCGCTCGCCGGAGACCGCTGCGCCCTGAAGCACCGTAGGTGGCAGGGTTCGCAGACTGGCCTCCCGAGGGCCCAGAGCGTGACGGGCACCGTATGATGAGGTGAACGCCGTGCCCTCAGCAGCCCTGGGCCCAAACCGTCAGGGCTTCTTCGCCGCGGCCCTCCTTGACAGAAGAACAGTCCTCAGATCCGTTTTAGTGTCGGAGGGACCAGGCCTGGAGCGCCGTCGAGACTCCCGGTCCCGCCTCGGGGGAGCACGGGAGGCGACGCTCTGTTTCTGCGCCTCCCTATGGGAGGCGACCGTACACGGAGGGGGCTGCCCCCGCCCGGCAGCCCCACGAGAGCAACGAGGGAGAAACCGCTGAAAGGCCGCAGCCTGAGCACGAGCCTGTTGGTACCTGTCGATGACAGAGTCTACCGCGTTGCCGAACAGGCCAGAAGGAGCCACTGGGGCGTCCATAAGAACGACCCTGTCCTTCTCCTTCATGTCGGACAGGGTCAGCCAAAGGTGCCTCTCTGCCGCCACCAGGACTGCCATAGACCGGCCGATAGCACGGGCGGTCTCCTTGGTGGCGCGGAGGGAAAGGTCAGTGGCCCGCCTGAGCTCCTCCAGGTGCTCAGACGGCATCTCCCCCTCATCCAGCTCTTTGAACAGGTCGGCCCGGTACGCCTGTAAGACGCCCACAGTGTGCAGACACGCACCGGCCTGACCCGCTGCCGCGTACGCTTTGCCCACGAGCGCCGAGGTGGTATGCAACGGCTTAGTGGGCAGCACCGGAGCATTCAGGGACGATGCCGCGTCAGGGGACAGATAGCATGCTAGCGTCTGTTCAACCCGTCCTATAACCAGCCACGTCAAGCCCCGCCACGTTAGCATAATGAGAGGCGGCGGGAGTAAATAGACGGGTGGAAAAGGGCTTGTTCCACGACCTCGACACCTCGGTGTGGAGGTCAGGAAAGAACGGCAGGCTCTGGGGTGGAGGTGGCAGTCTGCTGCGCAAAAAGCACTCATCGAGTTTCGACCTCGCCGGCGAAACCCGAGTCTCAGCGAGCCAGTCGATACTCAACTTAGCGACGGCCCGCGAAACCACCTCCAGCAGCTCCTCATATTTGGGAGACTGCGGCTCAGGATTGGCGCCCTCCACGTCAACCTCCTCGGAGGAAGACAGGCGGAGCGCTGGGCCTGCTCCCCGGGGGGAAGAAACCGCAGAGCGTGCTTCCAAACCCAGGGAGTGGACGGTAGATCTGGAGGGTGAGGAAGGAGAAAAGGGCTCGCCCGTCTCCATTCCCTCCGCCAGATCTAGCTGCGAGCCCCACGAATGCAGACGCTGCTCTGCCTCGGCAGAAGCGGGGCCGGCTCCGCGAGGCTCGCGAGTGAAGGCTCCCTCCTCAAAGAGAGCCTTCCGGGAGCGAAGCACGCGCAGCGGCAAACGCTCGCAATGCGAGCAGCCGGCTCCCACGAGAGCCGACTCTGCGTGCTCTGCGCTCTCGCCCGGTTTCAGTTTCGTTTTGTCCTTGGCCTTAGGCATGCCGCAGACAACACAGAAAGACAAACAATGGATAGACAATACCACACAGAGCGCTTGCTGAATGACAGAAAGCTAGCGCGGCGTTTGCCGCTCGGGCTTTTATGCTTCCGGGTCGCTACGTCACCCCGCCTGTGACGTCTCGTCCATCCATTGGACTGATTACACGTTATTCAGAGCGCGGTCCCGCTAAAGGCGTTCCCATAGCGTTTCGACGCAGCTCGAGTTCCTGAAGCGGAACCTATTTTTGTGTCTGTTTTGTACTGATTCCAAGTTGGTATCAAGATTCAGACAGACATTCATTAAATGCCGTGAATTAGTGATTATAGAGATATTGTATTTTGTAGATACAGGACCAGCAAAGAAACAAGAGTGTTATGAAGTTTGGGGAAAATTCGTATCAAGAAATGAGGTTGTCTAAGAAACTTTATAATTCATAATTTTACTTATTAATGCTTTCAATTGCAAAATAAACAAACACAATCAAACCCTCACATGCTTTACAGTTTGGAAAGGTTGATGTGGGGCGTTGCCTATAAACTAATAGGTGATGGAGTCGGGCTGGGTTAAATGTAATGAATAAGTTTGTGTAAGTACGTTAGTCAGGTTCACTGTAAATAGGTGTAAACTATTCCAGGAGTATGTTATAAGGGCATTGTTTTTTTATACAGCAATTCAATTCAATTCAATTTTATTTGTATAGCGCTTTTAACAATGAACATTGTCACATTGAAATATATAAACTCAGGATATAAATTTTCAATTTATGAATTTATCCCTAATGAGCAAGCCAGAGGCAACGGTGGTGACAAAAAAACTCCCTGAGATGAAATGAGGAAGAAACCTTGAGAGGAACCAGACTCAAAAGGGAACCCATCCTCATCTTGGTGACATCTGATAGTGCAACTATAAATAATTCCTTTCTATAACTGTATTTTACATGGTTAGAAAGTGCTGTAGTCCTAAGCCATCGTAGCAAAACTGTTCATATCAATTGAAGTCCAAAGCCATCTTCATGGTTTCTTAGTGGTACCATCCATAGTAGTCTCATGTATCTTTAGACTGTCTGTGTGGGGCAATCCTCAGCAGCTGCGATTGGTTTCCAGGAGATGAGAACTCCAACCAGAAGTAGGGCATCAGGATGGATCAGGCAGGTCCGGATAGCAGAAGTGGTCAGGATCACTGGCATCTCAGGAGTAGCATGTGTAGCTCGACAGAGAGAGAGAGAGAGAGAGAGAGAGAGAGAGAGAGTGAGTGAGAGAGAGAGAGAGAGAGAGAGAAATTGTTAGGTATGAACTGTCACGTAATGGTTAAAGAATATGTACATTATGTGCAGAGTGCAAGCAGGGCCTTTGGCAATACTAGCTATGACAGCTTAACTAAAAAGGAGAGCCAGAAGGTATCAAAGACACGAAGGCGTCCTGGGACATAAAGCGGCCAGCCACTTCACCGTCAACGCATGGTCAACAGCATCATTTATTGTTACTAGTAGCTTTTATTATTTACAAAATAATACTGCAGTGCTTTTTGAAAGCATTTGAATACACAGATTTGGTAGCTGAATATGAATCATAATTATATTCAAAATTCACTGCAGCCTCCACCAGCACTCGATAGATTACTATATCAGCTTCTTCCTTCTGACCATCAGATGTCACTAACATGCAGTGTGTGGAAAAGCTTCACATCTTGAACTCCTTTTGCTGCCATGCGAAATATAAAATAAAATAAAAATCCCCATCAGCATTTTCTTATTTTCTTATTACACGTTGTTTTCTCATAATAACGAGATGCTGATTTGTGCAATAAGTATGAATAAGAATTTGTCTTATGTGCTTATTTGTGCATTTCTATGCATGAAATTACACCAAAATATAAGAAAGAGAGAACAGAACAGAAGACAGCTGTCTGTATACTGTGTTCTTTCATTTTTAAATAAAAAAAAAGGAGAAACAAGGGAAAAAACTTTTTTTTATTTTTGTTGTTTTTCTTGGCACACACTAAAATAGGAAGTTAATTCTTTTCTCATATAAAAAAAAAAGAAAATATTGACTTTTTAAAATTGTTTCAACTTGTATTTGTCCAAAACTCAAATATTTATATATCCAATTATGAAAAAATGCCCACTGGGGGCAGAAACACCTTGTTGATGAGAGAGGGCAGAGGAGAATGGCCAGACTGGTTTGAGCCAGGGGCGTTGCAAGAGTTAAAAGTAATGAATTAATGAATTTTGTGTAAATGTGTTAGTCATGTTCACTATAAATAGATATAAACTATTCCAGGAGTATGTAATAAGGGCATGGTTTTGTTTTTCTTTTTTCTTTATACAGCATTATTTCTTGTTACTAGTAGCTTTAATTATTTACAAAATAAAATTGCATTGCTTTTTGAGAGCATTTGAATTCACAGAATTGGTAGCTGAATATGAATAATAATTATATTCAAAATTCACTGCAGCCTCCTCCAGCACTCGGTAGATTATTATCTCAGCTTCTTCCTTCTGACCATCAGATGTCACTAATGTGCAGTGTGTGGAAAAGCTTCGTGAATGAACTCCTTTTACTGCCATGCAAAAATAATTCCCCTTCAGCATTTTCTTATCACCTTTTGTTTTCTCATAGTAACAAGTATCTGATTTGTGTAATAAGTATCAATAAAAGCCTGTCATATGTGGTGAAATTACACCAAAATGTGAAAAACAGAGAACAGAACTGAAAATGTATCTGTATCTGTATGTTGAAAAAAAAAATGCTCACTGAGGGCCTCTGATGAGAGAAGTCACAGAAGAATGGCCAGACTGGTTCAAGCTTACAGGAAGGCAGTAACTCAAATAACAACTCTTTACAACTGTGGTGAGCAGAAAAGCATCTCAGAATGCACAACATGCTGAACCTTGAGGAGCATTAGCCAGAAAGACCACGTGGGGGTCCATTCTTGTCAGCCAAGAACAGGAATCTGAGGCTACATTGGGCACAGGATCACTGAAAGTGCACAGTTGAAGATTGGAAAAAACAGGTAACGTTTCTCCCATCTTCAACTGTCCAGTAGCCTTCCTGTCAGCTTGAACCAGTCTGGCCATTCTCTCTCTCATCAACAAGGCGTTTCCGTCTGCAGAACTGACAATCATTAGGTGTTTGGTTTTTTTTCTTGCACCATTCTCTCTAAACTCTGGAGACTTGAAAACGTCAGAAATCAGCAGTTTCTGAAATACTCAAACAAGCCCATCCGGCACCAACAAGCATGTCATGGGCAAAGTCATCGAAATCACATTTTTTCTTCATTTTCAGGCTCTTAACCTATATCTGCATGTTTTAAATGTAAACTCATATTTAAAAAATAGTTACTATTCAGGTCTAAAATAGAAAATATAATTTCTGAACTAAATATAGCAATGACAAAGAATTTATTGGTTTAGGACTGTTGCATGAATGGCAGGTTTTTGTCATGTAAAAAATGAAACCAAGATAAATCATGTCAGAAACTTTTCTTGTGAATCTTTTATTGTGAATTTGGGACCTATGAATTAAAGTGAAAAACAATAAGAATCATTTTTGGGGAAAAAAGACTTTATCAAGGCATTCAATCTTTTTGGGTAAGAGTCAATCGGTTTGGCACATCTTAGCAATATTTTTGCCATTCTTCCTTGCAAAAGCATTCTAACTCTGTCAATGGCTGGGCATCCCCTGTACACAACCCTCATCAGGTCAATGCCTATAACCCTCTCCCAATTAATATTTTTCAACAATGAGATCCTGTACCTACTTTGCAGCTCTTTGCGGCCCATGGCTTTTCCAGTTGGATGTTACCAAGAAGATGTCCTATAGGAAAATCCTATAGGAACTGCTGTACTTTATTTGTTGTTAATCAGTCACTTTAATTAATGGCAGATGTATACTAATTAGTATTTAACATGAGTTTGGATGTAATTGTTTGATTCTGGACACTACCACATTCCCAATAAAATATATATATATATATATATGGGGGAGCGGAAGGAGGACGCTTCTCGGGCCACGTCCAGCAGTCCCTGAGGTCGCTGTCTGAAGAGTAGCTTGAACAGGGTAAACGCAGTGGATGCCTGAAGAGTCTCTCGGGCGGCGAAGAGGACGTAGGGGAGGAGCAGGTCCCAGTTTCTACCCTCCTCACCTACCTCCTGGCAAAGCATCAGGGTCTGGTTGAAATGCTCCACCAGCCCATCCATCTGTGGGTGGTAGACGGACATCCTCAGGTGTTTAACCTGCAACAACCGACACAGATCCATCATTAGTTTGGATCTAAATGGCATACCTTGGTCGGTCAGGATGGCCTTTGCAATCCCATATGACTGAAGAGGAGCAGGAGCTCACGGGAGGTGGTCTTTGGGAGAGAACTGCCTCGGGGTATCTGGTGGCATAGTCCATGATAACCAGGATGAATTCATGACCCCGGGCAGATTTTGGCAGTGGCCCTATGAGGTCCATGCCAATCCTCTCGAAGGGGACACCGAAAATAGGGAGAGGGAAGAGTGGCACGGGAGCAAGTTTGTGGGGGCTCATCTTTTGGCATTGGGGACACTGTTGACAGAAGGCCCTGACTTCTGCATCCATGCTGGGCCAAGTGAAGTGGTCCCTCAATTTCTGCAGTGTGTTCTGAGCCCCCAGATGACCCCCCTGGGGATGAGAGTGGGCCAGGTGCGGTCGTTGGTACAGCGTTGGGGAACTACCAGGAGCTAACGAGGTTCTCTTCACCATTCTGTCCTCTGGTAGAGTAATCCCCCTCATACCAGGAAGTGTGTGTCCGGCAGGCGTTGGTCTGGCTGCTGTAGGATGCCCTTGATGACTCGCACCTGCCTCCAACAGTTCTTTAGCTTGGGATCTTCTTCTTTCTTTCTTCTTTCTTCTTTCTGAGAGTGGACGTCATGTGTAAAACACAGCCTGTCAGCCAGGGTTTGTCTAGGGGTCGCGGGGCGGCAGGATCCTGGTCTGTCAGCATGGACATGTCCTGCGGTGTCCCATAGGTGGAGCGAGTGAGCCTGAGTCTCCCCTCCCCAGGGGTTGTGTGTTCTGGGTGATGAGCCTGTGGAGGACGGGGTAGCTCTCGTTGCTTGCCCCTGTCAATCCCCGCCGTTGCAACCGCTCGCTCCAACCGCTCGCTCCAACGCCTCTATCATTTCCCTGGGATGTTGGGCCCCTCTCATCACGACAGCTTTAAGCTCCTCAGGCAGCAGAGCCCTCAGGTACCGGTCCATGGCCACCCTCTCAGCCACTTCAGTGGCGGTCAGGAGCTCAGGCTGGAGCCACCGCTTTGTTATCCATAATAGAGTGTCCATTTGGCTCCATGGGGTGGCTTTGGGGTTGTAGGTCCACCAGCGGAGCTCTGCTGCCGCGCTGGTTGGGGACAGACTACAGCGGAGGAGGATCTCACTTTTGACGATCTCATAGTGGGCTGCTTCCTCATGGTCAGGGCATGGTAGGCCAGCTGGGCCTCTCCTGTGAGGAGTGGAGCGAGGGCTGGGGCCCAGTTCTCCTGCTAAGCGATCCGCTCAAAGGTGAGCAGGAAGGCTTCAACATCTTAGTCAGAAGTGAGTTTAGTCAGGAAGCGCTCGGCCTCCCAGCAAGGGTCGGGGAGGGGGACAGCTGCAGCACCACCGACCCTCTTCTTAAGCTCGAGGAGCTCTTGTGCGGTGGTCTTAAGGCCCCGGGCCAGCTCCTCTGTGTTGGCTTGGTGCTGCAGGCTCATCTGAAGAAATTGCTGGAAGAACTTATCCATTCCACTCTCAATGTGCTGTACTGTCCGCATCCTCCACCAGTGTGACATGCAAGACCTAGACACAAACACAGGCACAGCACAGAGAGTCTCTGAATAAGGGGAACGTGCTCTTTATTCACAGTGAGTAAGGTGCAGTGCAGTGAATTTTCAGGTGTGTAGGTAGAGTCGGGGGTGAGGATGAGTGATGTTAGTGTCGTCTCCGGGGTTGGCGCGGCAATCCCTCTGTAGTGGCGCTTAGAGGCGATGGAGGTTTGGCGGCAGCAATGTTTAAAGTGGCACGAGCATGGCTGGAGACAGCAGGGGACTGTCTTCCCCGCTGACGTCGCCCTCTGCAAGAGAAGACACAGACAAAAGTTAGTGAAGTCACCACCTACCTCTCCTACCTCTCCCACTGCGCTGCTGCGAGCTCCTTTTATCTCCCTCCGGCTCCTCCAGGAGGGTAGATTCGTGCGGCGACGAGGATTGGCTGCCAGAAGTGGAAGGTTGAAAGTGCTCTGCCTCGCAGCCACATGCACTCTCTGTCCAAAACAATGGGGGTGCTGAAGTGGCGCCATCCTGGAGTTTGCATGTTCTCCCCATGCTTTGGGGGCTTCCTCCAGGTACTTTGGTTTCAAAGTATTCCTTTAATACTGCAGTGAAATGTGAACTGCTGGAAATAAACGAAACACTGAGCTGCATTCTGATATGGACGAGACTGATTAACCCAGTATACCTCCACAGACAAACAGAAATCTCATGTGGAGGCAATAGCATCATTTTATTCTAGACTTTAATGTTTTAAATGGTTTATTTATCCAGAGTAATGTTTTCTTATTGCTGATATTTATGTCAGTTTTACATTTCCTTCAGCTCGTGCATAGGAGGAAAAGTTCACACACTGAGGTCGCATCTCAAATGTCTTACTATTTACCTCATATGTTCACTGTGTAGGGTACAACATAAAGGTGTTATAGACACTACTTAGTGCACTAAACACTCAATAAAATGCTAAATGAGATTGACTTTAATAAGTGTCTGTTGTAAATTAAATACTTGTATGTAATTTCACTTTTAGGACACATAGCTCTTTTTTATCTAAATACTAGTATTAATACATCATTTTGTAAAGTACATGACTTTTCTGAAGGCTTCTTTGATTAAACTTGTTGACTTGCAGTTTAGTGCCAAAGTTTTCATCCCTCTCATTTTATGGGTTGAAAAGGAGCAGGGAATCATGGGAAGCTGCACTAATGCTGAAGGAAACCTCAAAACATAGACTAAATAGTCAAGTCAAGTCAAGTGGCTTTATTGTCATTTCAACCATATACAGCTAGTTTGTACACAGTGAAACGAAACAACGTTCCTCCAGGATCATGGTGCTTCATAAAACAACACAGAACTACATGAGACTACACATTACTACGTAAAGTGCATGAGCAAACGTGTGCAAACAGCAAAAGACAGTACAATAACTACTAAAACAGGACAATATCTACGACAGTACAATAACTACTAAAAGAGAAGAATAACTAAGAAAGGACAACAACTACTAAAACAGTAGAATAACTACTAAAACAGGACAGCAACTACTAAAACAGTAGAATAACTACTAAAACAGGACAATGGGCACAGTAAGAGACAGTGCAGCACAGACCAGTACACAGTTCTAGGGTGCAATTGTCAGATATAACAGGTAGACATGTAAATAGAAAAACAGAAAAATAGAAATAGAAATAGAAAAAACAGAAGAAAAAAACTAACCTCAAATGTAAGGTCCCTGGAGGACTAGTGGTTAGGCCATAGCAGTCTCACTGCCATGGCCCAGGTTCAATTCCTGGCCAGGGGACCATCCCCAGCCACTGAGGGTGCACTCCCAGTGCCGGTCCCACACCCGGATAAAATTGGGGAGAGATGCATCAGGCGTAAAAACTGTGCCAAATCAAATATTCGGACCAATGATCCACTGGGGTGACCCCTAATGGGAGCAGCTGAAAGAAGAAGAACGACTAACCTCAAATGTAGCATGTCAAAAAGTATTTTGTGTCACAATTTATTATGTTTTTATAAGCGTCCTTCTGATGTCTGTGTTTCTTCATGTGTAGAAGAAGAACAAGGTGCACCCTTCAGCATTTACCGAAAGGTAAGTTATAGTGAAGAGCTATACAGCTCCATGATGACGTCAAACTGAAAAAAAACTTATAATAACTGTAGATTGTGTAGGCTCAGAGCTCTGATTTAAAAAAAAAGTACTATAGAATTTGACTGATGGTTACTGTAAAGACAAACAGCATCTGTTTATTCCTCAGCAGCTCAGAAACTCCAGAAGAGACTCTGCAAACTGTCTCTCTGGTGGTGAGGGCCTTCCTTGTTGATCCAGAAAAGAAGGAGGAAAAAAAGAAGACAACCCTGCATGGCCAAGAAAGGAAGACTGCAGAAAGGAAGGACACAAAGCCAGATAGCCTGGCCATGGCACTTGCAAAGCTCAATGAGGAAGTGAAGGTGTTGATCGTTTCTTCATACCTGGAATACAAGAAGAGAGTGACAGATCCATATGCATTCAGGTGAGAGATAAAAAGCAGAGAAGTAAAAGCGGAGAAAAAAAGCCTTATTTAAATTCTTAGATACAGTGGAAAGTACAAATTTACTCCTAAATCTCCAGTCCTGCAAATACGCAAACAAAAATGCAAAATATTCAGAGTTCACTATAAACGCTATGCTTCACTGTATCAGGTCTAATATGATGATGCCTGAGGGAAAAGGAATGAGCGGGACTCCGACTCTGATTGAGGGAAAAACAAACAGCACAACTCTGACTCCGTCTGAGGGAAACATTAACGGCACAACTCCGACTCTGACTCTGACTCTGCCCTCCATCACAGTCAAGCAACTTGGCGGGTATGACGCGTTGATGTGTGTTTGTCTTTCATTTTAATTTAAAAATAATATTCAGATTGGAATTAGTTTCAAGATTTTACGCTTACTAATATTTGGTATTGGAATGCATAGAATATTAAAGAGCCTGTAATTCTTATATATTCACAGGGAACGTGTATATATAAAATAGAGGCAGTAGCACTGCATTACATTTCATATGATGTCGCTGTAGGCAAAGACTGTTTAGGTCAACCAGGGACACCTTAAAATATTCAACAGATAGATAGGAACCTCTTGCGAACATTTGAGATTCATCCACAAAAAGTGACTCCAATTGGAAATATTTATCTACATACATGTAATGTTACTTTTAGGTCACATATTTGGTCTGCTATGTGAAAGTTATATGTACCATGAATTGCAGGTACTTATTTCTTCATTACCTATTCTTCTCCAGCATCAAAGTGTCATTTAGCACAAAAATGCAAAAACTTACAGATAATGCAGGAACTTAATTATTGAAATGTGGATCAACATAAATCCTAAAAATGGCATTTGTTCACACAGCCCTAGTGTGCTTTTGTAAACTTGCCCCTGATCTGTAGGGTTTGTAAAAATGTGTGTCTAACAAGTGGATCTGTTGCAGGTTGCCTAATTTTGGAAACAACTGCTACATTAACGCAGGTCTGCAGTGTCTGTTCAGAGCTGAGTCTTTCTGTGGAGAGCTCTCCTACCTGCTGGACAATTATATTCACAGGCCAGAGGCCAGATTCCTCAGGTACTAAGACTATACAGGTACTGTACAGGTATTCCTCAGGTACTAAGACTATACGTTACTAGATGTTTATAATTTAAAACGATAAAATATAGCATTTTTTTAAGAATTTAGATATACTGCTTATAATGCCTAAGGGAGCAGACAAGCAACTAGCATAGGTACTAAATTAGAAGACAAAAAATGATTAATTATAACAAAAAAAATTAACCAGTAAAAATGTACTGAATACTGTCATCTTGCATTACTCCTTTCCCCACTATCACCAAGTTAAGTGGCATGTTGAACCCATCCCGTTAATCAGCATGTAGTATTACTCGGCATTTTTTTTTTAATGCAACCCTGTACGGAGCTTGTGCTACAGAACAGGCTGATGTACTCACTTCCATCTTTAACCTCTCCCTCAGTCAAAGCACCGTCCCAACCTGCTTCAAAACCACAACCATCATCCCCCTTCCCAAGAAGAGCCCCCCAACCTGTCTGAACGACTACAGGCCAGTAGCACTCACTCCAATCATCATGAAGTGTTTTGAGAGAGTGGTGCTGACCCACATTCAGAGCAGCATGCCAGACACTTTGGACTCCCTGCAGTATGCATACCGGACCAACAGGTCCACCTCAGACACCATTGCTGCTGCCCTCCATATTTCCCTCTCTCACCTGGAAGATAAGGACATCTACATCAGAATGCTCTTTATTGAATACAGTTCCGCATTCAACACGGTCATCCCCCATAAACTCACCCACAAACTGTTTGCACTTGGACTACAGCCCACACTCTGCGACTGGCTCCTAGATTTCCTGACTGGCAGACCGCAGACTGTCAGGATTGGAAATAGGACCTCAGACACCATCATAACAAACATTGGCACCCCACAGGGGTGTGTTCTCAGTCCCACCCTCTACACATTGTTCACACATGACTGTGTCGCCTCCCACAAGGACAACATCATCGTGAAGTTAGCTGACGACACTGCAGTGATAGGACGAATCACTGGCGGAGATGAAGCGGCCTACAGGAGGGAGGTGGCCAGTCTTGTGACATGGTGTGAGGACAAAAACTTCACCCTCAACACGGACAAGACAAAGGAGATGATAGTGGACATGAAGAAAGAGAGGAGAACTCACAAGCCACTATTTATCCGAGAGCTTGAAGTGGAAAGGGTGAGCAGCTTTAAATATTTGGGGGTCCACATCAGCGAGGACCTCACCTGGACACTCAACACCACCCAGCTGGTTAAGAAAGCAGCGGCTGTACTTCCTGAGGAGGCTGAGGAAGTATGGCATGTCACCTAAGATCCTCAACAACTTCTACAGCTGTGTTGTTGAGAGCGTCTTGACCAGCTGCATCACTGTGTGGTATGGCAGCACTACAGTCAGGGATCGCAAACGTCTGCAGAGAGTGGTGAAGACTGCTGGTAAGATCATCAGTACTCCACTGCCCTCTCTGCAGACTATTTACCACCGCAGAGTCCACAGGAGAGCTGCCTCCATCCTTAAGGACCCAACCCACCCACAATACGGACTGTTCACACTCCTACCCTCAGGACGGAGGTACAGGAGTGTGAAATGCAGGACTTCCAGACTAAGGAACTCCGTGTTCCCCTCAGCTGTTAGACTTTTAAATGGGTAGCCAGTGGACACAGACTAGTCTCACATATCTCATAGAATAGGTGGACTGAACTGCTACAGATCAGTTTGCACATTTGTAAATGTTACTGCTGCTATTTCTGATCAAATAGCTTCATTTCGATTTGCACATTGTTAAATGTGACAGCTGCTATTATTATTGTGTAGTTGCATTCAATTTGCTACAGGCTACGGTACTATTGTTTTGTACATAAGTCAATATTGCACATAGAGATATACTACATATTACTGCTACATGTGAACACATTACTGTTGCTACATGTACTGTAATATTGTTTTGCACAAGTCAATATTGCACACTCACATATACAGATGTACATAGGCTATATTTCTATATATGTAATCTATATTTCTACTTCTGCAACATAGCTATACTTTATTATGTTTGTTTGTATGTATGTGTATGTCTGTTCTTATTTTTTACATAGTTTGCATTTGTCTTGGCATTCAATGTGGACAGCAAAGAAAGAATTTCATTGTACAGGGAAACTTGTTTTTCCTCACTGTACTCATGACAATAAACGCTTTGAATCTTGAATCTTTAAGCTACAAAATGGGGGGAAAAACATGGACATCTCCATGTTCGTATTTTGTTAGGAACAATCTAGCAAGCTAACTTTGATGAGTGATGTATATTTTCCTCCTCAAAACAATGAGCTGTATAGTCAGTGTTGTAGACAGGTACTACCAACTTTTGAAAAAGAAAAAAAAAAGAAAAGAAAAAAAAACACAAGTGTGAAAAAGAGACAAGGTGTTGGTGGTGAAGGAGATCAGAAAGATAGCAAGGAGTGAGCTTATTCAGGCCTTTATAAAAAATAGACTTATGAGAAAACTATAATAAATTTCCTGGTTACACAATTGCACTATTTGACCATGTAGTATACAGATGTAGAAGGGAATTATTTATAATCACACTATCTGGTGTCACCCAGATGAGTCTGGTTCCTCTCAAGGTTTATTCTTCATATCGTCTCAGGGAGTTTTTCCTTGCCACTGCCACCTCTGGCTTGCTCATTAGGGATACATTTCTAAATTAAAAATGTATATCCTGAATTTATATATTTCTGTAAAGCTGCTTTGTGACAATGTCCATTGTTAAAAGAGCTATACAAATAAAATAGAATTGAACTGAATAAAAGAGATGGAGGATTTTGAATCTTTTTGGAATCTGATTCCTGCAAGAGGGGAACATCAATAATCTCAACAGGTATAAAAATGTTGATGAAAATGTGAGACGAGCTGAGCTCAGGAATATTACTGAAGGTTGAACCGATGGGAAGTTTTGACTTGATGCTTGTGCAGTTATTTTGTGAAGCTGTGGAAGGTGAGGAACAACTCTGAAGCTCAAGATGGCATCAGCAAGGATTCTCTCCTCCTGGCCCTGATTAATGCAGTTGCAGACGTCAACCCAGAATTCACCATCTATGACCAGAACGTGAGGACACACACACACACACACACACACACAAACACGAACATGTAGAAATGCCATAAAATATAATGTTTACTGCTGTTTGCGTAGGACGCCCATGAATTCCTCTGCCACTGTCTGACCCAAATGGAGGAGTCTGGGCGAATGCTGGGTTGGCGAAAGGGCGCAGCACCTAGATGCCCAGTCCGGTCCAATTTCAAGTTCAAGATGAGGAACATTATAACATGCTCCAGGTATGACACTTATTTAGCTTTCTCCAACATTCAGTGATGCAGTTGTTGATTAGATGTTGATGCATGTTGTGTGTTGCAGCTGTGGATCTCAGCACAACAACAAAGTGGAAGTGTTTAATCACATCTCTCTGCCCCTGGTGCACAACTCAGTGGACCAGTGCCTCTATGATGTAGTTAATGTGAGTAACTCTCAGCCTGCTTCTGTTTCTTTTTCATATCTGTCACATCATATTATCACGGACATCTCTGTGTGTGAATAACATGTATATTGTAGAACCCGAAAGTGTTACAGAGCAACTGCAAGGTGTGTGGAGGAGAATTTGCCAGCTTCAGGTGGACGTTCCACACTCTGCCAAGGTAAGGCTGCTACACACGCACACACACATACACACACTCAGCTCCAACCTGAATGCAGCACAAAATGTTTTAAATTAATTAATAATTATTATATAGTAATTCATTGAGCACTGGCTCCATGTTCTGTATGCTCAGGTGATTTTTGTTTACCATTTCCTTCTGATTTTTACAAGTATATTTTTAGCCATACAAGCAACTCAACCAACAGTTCTTTTAATTATGTAAAGTGTGAAAACAAAACAAACCAACTAGCAAACAAACCAAAAGTATCAGTTTCGCTTTTTCATTCAAACTTAGCGAACAGATCAATATGTGTAAAAGCATCTTAAGGGTCCTTCATAAATCTGGCACTAAAATGAAAATATGTTTACAAAGTATGTAAATTAAAATAGTCAGATTATTCTCATCAGATCAATGTTTTGTAATAAAAATGTAATGTAATGTAATGAAACCAGTTCCTGCCAAAAACAGCTGCATCAGTAAGTTAGCTTTATCGAAAAATTGATAGAATTGAATCAAAAATTTCATATATATCACACATTTTAGGTACATTTTCCGATTTAGCTTTTCCGATTTTCCATCACAGACTTGTCATGAGCCAGACAAGGACCTGGTCAATCATTCATGCATTGATTCTGGTCTGTCTGGTCTGGTTTCTGATCTTTGTGCACAACCTCCAAAGGCAATGGTGCAGAAATTATCCAGCTGAGCACAAGTGCTGTAAGAGTGCCACCAATGATTCGGATCTTCAGTTCTGTCATTACTTTTTTAATTCTTTTCTCTCCAGGTTTTTGATTCTGCAGCTGAACAGGTCCAAAGAGACCAAAGACTATAGACTCATCAAGCTGGAGAATCCAGTGGTCATCAAACCTGAGCTGCAGATAAACGCTCAGAGCAGAGGTAAAAACACACACACACGCACACTGTTCATTTTTTCAACTGAACATTTCGTGTGTATTGCAGCTGCGTTGTGGGCCACACCTACCAGAAAAGTGTTCTCCTATCCAGCCTTTCTCAAACAAACATGCCCCAAACAGCTATGTTGCACCTTACATATACACATCAGTCTTTAATGGAAGTCAATGATCATTTATTACATTCTACCTTCTTTAAAGCAATAGTACAAGCCGCTAATCCAAGAGAGTCGTCTAATGTTTACAGCCAGTATAAATCACATCCAGGTTAATTAAAAAAAGCTAATTTTTCCTTTGTGCCTTCCTTCTTCATGTAGAGAACAGCAAAGCTGAGGCCAGAGAGACAGACAGAAATGAACTGGTGAGAGAGAGACAGAGAGACACAATGAAAGATGAAGTGAGAAAGATAGGAAAGAGAGTTGGGAAGGATTCAACACTGCCTGTAGTGTATAGACTCGAGTTGTCTGTCTGGATGTGATCTGTATTGTGATGTGTATCGTTTTTAGGGTGGATCAACTGCCACATATCGACTGATCAGTGTCCTGAGCCATGTTGGAAGCACAGCCGACTGTGGTAAGATATAAACACACATATACACACATGCAACACACAAGTTTACATACTTTATAGTGATCCATATGTACTATTGCTGATCATGTCCCTTTACCAGGACATTTTTTGAGTGACTGTTCCAGCCACACTCCTCACCAGTGGATGACCTACAATGATGAGCTGGTCACTCTGACCACCGAGACGGACGTGTTAAAGATGAGGTCAACTAGCGCCTATGTGCTCCTCTATGAGAGAGTGAGCACTAGCTGAAGCCCTTCCTCTTCTCTAGAAAGATGCAAGAAGATGGGGAAAGATGTCGGGGAGTGGGAAAGATGTCGGGGTAAGCGACAGCGTGGATGACTTGGGGGCACGCAGGGGCG
This sequence comes from Pangasianodon hypophthalmus, assembly GCF_027358585.1. Classification (NCBI taxonomy): domain Eukaryota; kingdom Metazoa; phylum Chordata; class Actinopteri; order Siluriformes; family Pangasiidae; genus Pangasianodon; species Pangasianodon hypophthalmus. The sequence goes on from NC_069713.1 coordinate 7,634,373, forward strand.
ATGCAGATGGAAGATGGAGACTACGCAGCATTTTGCTAAGTATCTCTTGCGACGACGCTTTTGGCCTAGTGGAATTCTCATTGTGAGTATGGAGGCGGATCATGTTAACGACGCTCCACCGGTGTAGCAGGTGTCTATCACAGCCAGACTACCTGCACCTGTGGGTTCAGCCCCTCAGACACCGGTCTGATATCAAGAGCAGCTCGATAACTGCAAAGTAACAGTCCAGGAAGTGATCCTAAACTCTAGAGCTCCTAGTACACAGGCCATGTATGGTCTATATGGGCACAGAGCATACATGTGGGTATGTATGCATTTTGTGGGCACTGCTGTATAGTGGCAAATCGCCATCTATGCTGAACGTGTATGTGGCAGCCATTTTGGCTAACCACATCACAGTGGATAACATCTTGTTGGCAGCACACTACCACGCTTCCCCAAGAGCCCAGTGTGTGATCTCTCCTTCGTGTTAGAGTCCCTTAAAACCTCTGCATACAGACCCATACAGGTGAAATGGGTATTGTTGAATAGTCTTTTTGCTTGCGATCACCTCAGCAAAAAGGGTGGAATACCTGCATGCCTTGGTGATAAATTTGCCCTGCATGCTTTACTGGCCAGATGATTCTGGAGTGACATTGTGGCTGAACCCAGGGTTCCTGCCTAAGGTTGTTTCTTGGACACTGTAGAATTGTACCTAAACACTTCTGCTGTAATCACAATGCCCCTGATGTTCATAAAGAACATCTTTTCAACACCCTCAGTACTGTCTATATAGTACGTGACTGAGGAAGAGTAATGATTTATAATCTCACTATCCAGTGTCACCCAAAAGAGGATGGGTTCCCTTTTGAGCCTGGTTCCTCTCAAGGTTTCTTCCTCATGTCATCTGCGGGGGGTTTTCCTTGCCACTGTCGCCTCTGGCTTGCTCATTAGGGATTTAAATCTACATCCAGATTTCTGACAAGCTGTGCCACTGTCACTTTGTGACGGCATGTTTGCACATGCACACTACTCAGGTGTTAGACACCACACTAGTGGAAGGCTTTCCACTAGATTTTGGAGGGTGGCTGTGGGGATTTGTGATCATTCAGCTACAAGAGCATTAGTGAGATCAGGCACTGATGTTGGGTCAGGAGGTCTGGGGTTCAGTCGGTATTCCAGTTCATCCCAAAGGTGTTCAGTGGGGTTGAGGTCAGGGCTTTGTGCAGGACACTCAAGTTCTTCCACTCCAAACTTAACACACCATGTCTTCATGGAGCTCACTTTGTGCACAGGGGAATTGTCATGCTGGAACAGGTTTGGGTCCCTTACTCTCCAGTGAAGGGAAATTGTAATGCTACAGCATACAAAGACATTCTATACAACTCTGTGCTTCAGCCTTTGTGGCAACAGTTTGGGGAAGAACCACATGTGGGTCTGATGGTCAGGGGTACACATACTTTTGGCCTTGTAGTGTATATAAACTGTTGTTCCCTCAACACCCTTTTTTTTTTTTTTTTTCTTAAAGTTAATAAGACAAAACAGCACACCTTGTCACATGTTACAGAGAAATCAGAAAGTGTAAACTCCTCTGTCCTGAAGACTTTCCCATGGTGGAAAACCTACTGACTGTTAGCTGGTAGCCCTGATCGGACAGCAGCTTGAGTCCAGCCATTCGGGAACTTACCGAGTTTTTCTTTTCTCCTGTGAAATGTTCAAATCAACCGAACAGGAAGCGCCATGTGCTGATTTGCTGCTACTGTTTTTTTTTTTTTTTCTCCCCAGCCACATTCCGGCAAGTCCCGCCTTCTGATCTCTGATTCGCTAGTGTGTGCTTAGAAGGAGCTCACTGATTGGGCAGTTTCAAGGCCTCACGTAACCGTAACAGCCAGGTGGTGATTTATTTTTATTTTATTTTTGACATCAGATATAAACAGATAGAGAGGCTAAATAAATAATAGTAATAATAATAAATAAATAATAACAAAATAAGGCACATAATAACAACAAAAATAAAAAATCCAAAAAACGCCAAAGTTGGAGCACAGATTTCATGCTTCAGTAGCTTTCTTGTTGCATATAGTAGCTCAGGTTATGTCATCTAGTAGTCCATATCTTTGTTTTTTTTTTTAGTGACAAAAAATGAGTTTAATATTTAACACCTTACAGGAAGCAGAATACGGGTAGGGGGACAATGACGTCTTGATACCGCGACACTGATTACGGGTCCTCGTTTGGTCCAAAAATGTCCAATAAGAAAATGAAAAAAGCAACCACTAGAGGCCTGCGATAGATCTCCCATCTCCTTGAGTTTAAATAAAGTATTTCATCAAGTCTTTATCAAAAGGCTCCATTTTATGTGTCGTTAAACTGCACCTGAACATGTCATTTTTAAACAATTATGTAACGCCCTAAGAAAAATAGGGAGAAATAATCGCGAGTGATACTGTGATGTTTCCTCAGTGAAAACGTTTACTCAGATCTCTTATATTAAACACACTTAACAACTCACATTCAGAATAGATCGGTTACAGTAGTGCATATAATTCCTTTGCGTTGCAAATATTAACCTACAACCATATGCAAAATTTCCCTGAAACATTTCTCATTCTCTTCCCCAGTAACAGTAAATGAAATATTAATACGGCTAAGCATACTTTCACAAAACTCATAACAGTTACGAAATAAACAATATGGAGCATAATACAAAGTACATGCGCGATGTTAAAGTTTACAGCATGGGGGAAATCACATTACACAGCCATGTGTTCGGCCCGGCCACCATGTGCTTCGCTCATATACGCGCATTAACACACTCAGTGAAACTTTACCCTTTCTCGTTCAACAATTACATACACATACTCTTAACATTCAAACTCATTTTAGAAATGTATTATAATCATTTTAGTGACCTGATACCTGAGAAAAATAGGGAGAAATAATCACGAGTGATACTGTGATGTTTCCTCAGTGAAAACGTTTACTCAGATGAGGAAACTCTCGCGATCTCGCCTGAGAAAGTGAGTCGAGACATAAGCGGTCGATCCCAGACTAACGGATCAGGTCTCTTTGGCCGATCACCACCTATTCGGGCTTCCTTGTAATGAGCACGACAAAATAAAACAATTATTTAATTGACAATTTCTCCATTCCATTCCCACCTCTTTCGAACACAATTAATGTTATAACGAAATTATTTTGTACATTAAACAAAATATTGAACAAGATGAAATATGACTTTGTATATTGAACAGAATTATAACCGTATTAACTTTGTCTTAATGTGAATGTCTGTTGGGTAGTGTAATGAATACTATGAATACTACCCGTTACAATTACAGTTATCTATGTAAAATAATTGTTTAACGTGTTTTTGTAACGCATTTCAAATATTCGTAAACTATCACCGTTGCCAGTATCTGAGTCTCAAGTTGCATTCAGACATATTCAGATGACCACAAACATTTGGATGTCCAAGAACAGTTAAGCATTTTTTAATTGTATATTTGAGAGCATGAGCACTTTCATTGTTGCGGTGGATCTGGAGCAAATACACCCTGAATGGCGCACCAGTCCATCACAGGGCACCATGTGCACACACACATTCAATTTTCTTTTATTTATTTGTACAGCGCTTTTAACAATGGACATTGTCACAAAGCAGCTTTACAGAAATAAATACATTCAAATTAAATTAAACCAAAATTTATTGTAAATATGTGAATTTATCCCTAATGAGCGAGCCAGAGGTGATGGTGGCAAAGAAAAACTCCCTGAGATGAGATGAGGAAGAAACCCTGAGAGGAACCAGACTCAGAAGGGAAACCATCCTCATCTGGGTGCTAATGGATGGTGCAATTATATATAATTCCCTTCTATAACTGTGTACTACATGGACAAATAGTGCAATTGTGCAACCAATAAATTCATCAGTTTTGACAAGAAGTCCAGTTTGTTAAACCCAACCACTGTCCACTGATGGAGTCCTGAGTACAAAGCTGCTCATGGCAACCGCAGCCCCAAAAGGCAACAGCAAAAGGCAACAAAGGCAACAAATAAATAAATAAATAAATAAATAAATACATGAACTGAACACACTGAACAACCCCCCCACCCCCCCCCCACCCACACATGTTCACCTCCTGTTTTTTTTTAAATGCAGAAAAAATACATTTTATACAATTCTCATACTTTTAACAGCATATCTAAATGAATGCTCCAATATGATTTAATCAATAGAGGTTTAGAGATCCTGGTGGCAATTTGTTGGTTGGTACATCATCACAGGGGAAAACTGTTGTTGATAGATTGCTAGCACAGTTACAATGGTGTTTAATAGGAAAAAAAATGTAACAACCTCAAACATGAAGGATATCAGACAGGTTTAGCTGCTAGCTCCTAAAAACTAAAGAGAAAGAGCATGTTTACCCACTCAGCAATTTCCAGCAATGATCAACATCATAATAATGATAAATCCAATGTATCAGTAGTGCTGATGCAAGTGCTGGTCTCAAAGTCCCAGAATGCAATGCAGCTATACTTGAGATATGAGAGAAACTCCGCTCAGCTAGTTAGCGATCTACGAGATGATGAGCGCAATACGGTTGAACTGTTTGAGCTTCATGAGCTGGACAGACTAAAGCGCTGCTGCATCACTCTCTTTAGGTAGAGATGACTCGAGGGGTAAATCCCACTGCACCACTATCAACAGGTAGTCCAAAGGCATTGTGGGTAATGTAGGACACTGTTAAGCAATGTGAAAATAGAGCAATTTTTTTTAACTCTTTACAGAACAAATCTGGGATGTTATGTTAATTATAAAGATTAATATGCATGTCTTTCAGAGTGGATTTTTCCTTTAAGCGGTCGGGGGGGTTACAGTCAGACTGTTTGTACGTAGTGTGATAAATCCAGTAGCTGAATGAATGCTGCAACAGTAATCAAAACAAGCACCATGCAATTTTAAAAATAAAATTTATTAGCATCTCTAATGTGTATAAATAAAAACATATATAAGAAACAGTGCATATATGCATTATGAGCAGAACAATAACTGAAGTCTGTGATACAAAGGAGCCGAGGCTAACAAACCCCAGTCTGTGTGTTTTTTAAAAAATAATTTTTCGAAGTATGTGTGTCTGTGAGAATGTACCTTGGAAATCAAGCATTGCAAACAACATCCATACCTACGAGTTGCAACTCCAAAGAAACAAGGATAGAAAGAGACAGAAATTGGAGCATGATGTGTTGGACAGTGGAAAAAAAAAAGATTTCATGTGTATCTGGCAAGTCTCAGGGTCGGTTTCTAGCTCCAATCATCCAAAGAACCGTTAAGACAGTGGTTCTTAAAGTGGAGTCTGGGCGAAGCCAGGGGTCAGTGAAGCACTACTACGGTCAGTGACTACTTGATAATATTTAAATAATCACATAATGTTTATTTTAAAAAAGTGTACTGAATTGTCTCTGAACTATATTTTACTATCTTTACTTGCAGATGTGTTACTTAGTTACTTACAGCTCTGACAAAAATGTTAACACAGCTAACAATATATTATATCTAGCAGAAAATTAATTAATTTTCCACCATCTCATACTAAGTTAGCTAATAATACACCCAATACTGACACGTCAAATAATTTCAAGATCATAGTATTATAAGGTTCTAGCTGGGTTGAGAATGATGATTTATTGATGTAAAAATATTCCATAATGCCTGGGACTATTAAGACATTAATAATCCAGGTGCCTAAAATAAACTGCACACATCTAATGAGCATGCCTGAGAAGAAAACTACATTTTATTCCTACATATATTTTTTAAACAGGTCTGTCATTGGCTCCTCTGAGCTCGCACTTGCCCCAGACCACCTTTTCCCGTTTTCCAACAAAAAGGTTGCGGATCATCTTCCATTAATAATTTAACAAGCACTATTTGTCTCATTCTACATGGACAGTCAAAATTAGCTCCAATCATGCAAAAATGCTGACATGCCAAAGACCTGATTAATGATTATGTTGCCTATCCATCAATCCTGAGCTCAGGCTACTGTGCAGAATTTTAAGTGTGAAAGTGACAGATTCATGTAGTAGTATTATTCCATTCAGAGAAACGCTGATGTATTGTGGTAGGACTACAGGTAATGGCACTGATAAGCACAGGTGTGCAGGTTACCTGTGTGCCATTTGACACCTGTGTGCTGGGTTGCACTTGGTGTTTTTCCTAGCTGGTAGAACTCTCTCAAGGTCTTCTGGGTGGGTTTATTGTTTTTTTTAAGCTTTACCCATGATTTATGACTGTGGTAGTATTGCACCGTTGATTGTTTTATCTGCAGTGAGTTAGGAGCTGCCCATCTGAGCAGAAAATCCTAACTAGTGATCCTCCCAGCTGTTCTGAAAAAGAGTTTTTACTCAAAGTATTTCACCTTTTCAGTGCATGCTAGTGGCATCTGTTGGTCAAATGCCTGAAGTGCAGATAGTAATCTAAGCACTGTTGGAGGATTCAGTGCTAAACTGTTATAATCTCATGTAGATTTTTAAACATTGCAGTTTTAAATCTTTACCTCAATATAATATATTTTTAAATTAAAATAACTAATTTTATTTTTCTACTTTTAAGCTGAGATTTTCAATTTCAATTGTCAGGCAATGATGAAAATAAGCACAGGCGTGCGGGTTACCTGTGTGCCGTTTGACAGCTATGTGCTGGGTTACACTTGGTGTTTTTCCTAGCTGGTAGAACTCTCTCAAGGTCTTCTGGGTGGGTTTATTGTTTTTTTTAAGCTTTACCCATTATTTATGGATTTCTAATGATCAGTAGAAGAGCTAGTAACCACCTGCACTGACATTTCTCTATTTTGCTGCAGAGATCACCAAAAGAATGACAGGCTCCAAGCAGATTTAGAGTATCAGGATGGTCCTGGTAGGATCGGAGGGTAGGCATCTCTTTCGGCAGCAGGAGTAACATGAGGCTCGACAGAGAGAGAGAGAGAGAGAGAGAGAGAGGGAGAGAACACAGAATATTAGGTGTGCTCTTATCCTGTAGTGATTAAAGAGGATGTACAGTGCAAGCAGGAACTCCAGCAAGACTAGATATGACAGCATAACTAAAAAGGAGAGCCAGAAAGTAACACAGGCATGAGGGCACCTTAGGACATAAGCTCTGGCCCCTGTTGTAGTCTTTGTTATTCTAGGAAACAACAAAAATCCTGCATCTTTTGATCAACGCAGGCAGGGAGGATCATAAAACACCAAAAGTTTGCGGTGGGGGACCATTCAGTGCTTTATAGGTCATGAGTAGTATTTTATAATCAATGTGAAATTTTACTGGGAGCCAGATAAAATAGGGATGATGTGGTCAAATCTGCTAGACTAACTGGAGCTTCTATACACAACTACTGAAACATCCAGGGAGCAAGGCATTAGCTGGTGTCTGTCATCTGGCTTTGCTGAAACATATGGCTGTGTGTAATTGGCATAGCAGTGGTTGTTAATGCCATATTTACAAATAACTGTTCCTAGAGATAGAATATATAGAGAAAATTAGCAGTGGGCCTAGAACAGAGCCTTGTGAAACACCAAACTTTATTTTAATATGCATAGAAAACTAAGCATCATTTTCTCATCTATCTAGAAGAATATTGTGATCTATGATATCAAAAGCTGCACTAAGACCAAACAACACAAGCAAGGAGACACAACCCTGATCAGAGGCCAATGGTAGGTCCAGCACTGTCTCAGTACTGTGATGATGCCTTAATCCTGACTGAAAGTTTTCATGAATGTAAGGCTTACTGTAAGCCTACCTACTGAGCTACAACCTTTTCTAGGATCTTGGAGATAAAGGGGAAGTTTGATATTGGTCTATAGTACAGCTGGCTAGGATAGAAAACAGGATTTAGGTACATAGCCAGTGTTAAGGGAGGAATTGGTTATTTTTAATAGAGGTTTGATTACTTCTGTAGTATCCATTTGTGGAAATGTATAGGTAGAGGATCTAATACACAGTGATTGTGAAGAGGAAATTAGCCAAATTAGTCCAGCCTGTTGGGTAGGAGTAAGATATTCTAATTGCGCTAATGACATTCTTATATTATTTTCTACATAGTTAGTTAACAAACTGTCTGATTTTAAATGAATACTCTGAAATATTTGCCTAATATATTCAATTTTGTCATTGAAAAAAATCCTAAAATCATCACTGCTAAATACTGTTGGTTTTTGTGTTTCTGTGGTGGTCTTGTTAACTTGGATGGCACTGGATTACTTTACTGGATTACACCTAGTACTAGTACATGCTCTGGGTGGCTAGGGCCTGGGGCACTGCTCCTTTGGCCACAAGGCTGAAATCAATACAGTAACATTTATTCATTTAGCAGAGGTTATTATCTATTCACATGCCCCAGGCCACGTACCAGAGCACGTACTAGTACTACAGTGGAATTTGAAGAGAAATGGATGGAGAATGATGCAAATTATTATGAAAGTTTTCGTGTTGAGTATTAGTGGATATTTCTACATTCAGTAAGGAGGATTGATGTAAATTATGATAGTAATCCAGCTACATATGGCAAAGTATACAATCAATTTGAAATGATGCATGTTTAATTCATATTCTTTCTTATAAAGCATACTTGATTTAATTTACTCCTATATGTTAATTAATACATTAACTAACAAATATGTACTAACATGTACTTAAGGTGGTCATTATTCACGCATGAATTCATAAGACTCACATCGTAGTTAAGGTTAGCTCTTCATTAGTTTGTGAATAGTAAATTCCTTAACTCAGCATTAGTTCATGTTTAAGTAAGTATTAATTCAAGTATTAGTGCATGATTATTCATGTAATGTTATTGTAAAGTATTACCTTATTGTTAGCCATGTTAACATTTTGCCAGAGCTGCAAGTAGCCCATCAGTGCATCTCATCTCATCAAGACACATCTCCAAGTATAGATCTAGACTTTTTATTCATTAAGGCAGGGCTTCTCCAAATTTCTACAGACCCTTAACTGTAAAATAAATTTCCTGGACGCTTCAGTGAATATTTTTTATGAACACAATCTGACGATTTAAATATTATGCTTCACTGACCCCTGGGTGTTCCCGGACCCCACTTTGAGAACCTCTGCCTTATGGGTTCTTCGGATGGTTAAAGGCTCTAGCATTCTAAAGGAATATACTTGAAACCGTTCCTAAAGGGAAAACTCTTTGTGTTGTGATGCAACATAGAAAATGCAAGAGATCCCCCAAAGAGACAAACGGAAAAGTCCTTTAAGACCCTAGAGGAATAGATGGAGAGTGTGTTCCATAATGACACCAAAATAATAACCATTTATGAAATTATTTCATGAACACCAAAATGTAACTTTTATTTTTTATTTATTTATTTATTTTTTTTTATTCTTTTTTTTTTTGCTGAAATTATGGTAAATTGCCACAGTGAGGTTTTTGTAAATCCATCAGTGACAAGGAAAAAAAATCCAACATTGTATTATAGTTGCCAAGTTGAGGCTGGGAGCATTTCACTTAGGCCTCTTGACACAAACAAAGGGATAGGTCCACTCACATGGAGCATCAAGCCAGTCCTTCTCATCTGCAGACACAGCAAAGAATATGGACTTAAACATGTCGTGGCATTTTAATTGAAAATGAATCACCAAACCCTGAAGTTATAAAAGATAGATTCTTAACACAGCTATGTAAGAAGTTTTCACTTACCACCCCAGTTCCTAAGCACACAGCACTCTGTACCTACAAAATTGGGTTGAGTTGGACTCCACTTGGTGAAAATCAATTTGGTGCCGTCAGACCAAAACCAGTGGTTTTTCTGAAAGAATGACCAGTGGACAGTCCATAACTGAACAGTCCATTACTTAAGTAACATTTAATTAAAGTATTGTGTGGTTCTTCGTTTGACCATGTTTAAGTTGATAAATCAGTCACTGTACAGTTACATGCCTTCCCTTTTCTCACATATTTCACTGAGTTCAGGAAGAGTTTGATACTTAACTAACCTTCTGACAGTTATTAAGGCCGATCCATGTTGGATTGTTCTTGGGGTCCGCAGCAAGGACAAAGGACTTGAACCACTGATATTCACCTTCGCTGTGTATTGAAATCAAGTTGGCCCCGAGATTCAGACAGTATTTCTAGAAAAAGTAAAAGAGCTTTGGCATCATTGCATGTTCATTAACTGCAGTTACTATGCATAATGTTGCATATTATTTTATAAAGGCAAAGCTTTCCTGGTACTGTATTTTCTTTCATTCATTCATGTTCAGTAAGCGATTTATCCTGATCAGGTCCGCAGTGGATCCAGAAACTGTTCTGGGAAATCTGAGGATGAGGCAGGAGTACACCTTGGATGGGATGCCAGTCTATCTACAGACATTCACTCTTTCACTCTTAGGGGCAATTTAGAGTAGCCATTACACCTACCGGCATTATTTTTGGAAGGTGGGAGCAAACACAGACTCGGGGAGAACATGTGAAACCCCACACAAGCAGTAACCAGGGCTCAGGATTGATCCAAGGAGTCAAGAGAACTCAAAAGCATAATAATGCAGTGGTGGATTTCCACCATTGTAACAAAATGTAAAATCCAGACCCCTTGGCTATGCTACAGTTTTGAGATCAAAAGATGAATATGGGAAGAGAGTTTAGAAGTTCAGCTTTTACTTCCTTGTGTTTATATGTAGATGTGTTAAACGACATAGAACATAACACATTTTGTATCACCCAATTTTTAGGAGAGCAGAAATATTGGAACATGTGAATGACAAGTGTTTCTTGTTACCCAGGTGTGTCCTGTTAGATTGATTGTTTAAACAATGAATGGCTCTGAACATCTACTCTTGGTATTAGCCTTCAGTTTCACCTGTGAAGACTGCATTTGTTGTTAAAAAGGACAACATGGAAAGCCAACATGGAGATCAGAGAGCTGACTATGGGAGAAGAGCAAACCATTTTGAAGCTGAGAAAAGATGGAAAATCAATTACAGGCATTGCGCAAATATTGCACATAGCCAATACAGCAAATTGGAATCTCCTGAAAAAGAAAGAAACCACTGGTGTACTGAGCAACAGACACTGACTGGGTCGGCCAAAGAAAACAACAACAGCTGATGACAGAAACATTGTGAGAGCTGGGAAGATAAACCCAAAAACAAGTCAGTGACATCACCAACAACCTCCACAGGGCAGGGGTGAAGGTATCACAATCTTTCACAATCCTCGCTGCTGCTGGGGGTGGCCCCATATGGACTGCCTGAAGAATTGTTTGGATTGCTGGGGATGGTGCCACCTGGGGGCTGTGGAGATGGCTTGGGGATCACATATGGGGAGCTGTACTGTAATGGCTTGGGACTGCGATTGCTGTCGTGGCTTTGGGGCTGCAGTTGCCACGAGCAGCTTCGTACTCAGGACTCCATCAGTGGACAGTGGATAGATTTTAACCAGTCTTGCAAAAACTGTGATGAATTTATTGGTTGCACAATTGCACTATTTGTCCATATAGTACACAATAGAAGGGATTTATTTATAATCGCACTATCCGTTGCACCCAGATGAGGATGGGTTCCCTTTTGAGCCTGGTTCCTCTCAAGGTTTCTTCCTCATATCATCTCGGGGAGTTTTTCCTTGCCACCGTCGCCACTGGCTTGCTCATTAGGGATAAATTCACAGTGATAAATTCAAATATTTACAATATATTTTTGTGAATCCATTTATTTCTGTAAAGCTGCTTTGTGACAATGTCCATTGTTAAAAGCGCTATACAAATAAATAAAAATGAATTGAACAATCCACCGTTGGAAGAAGGCTTCAAGAGCAGAAATATCAGAGGCCATATCTCAAGATGCAAACCACTCATCAGCAGTAAGATTCTGAAGGCCAGACTGGAATTTGCAGAGACATACAGACATGAGCCACAAAAGTTCAGGACCCAAAGTTAACCTCTGTTAAACTGATGGAAAGCCCAAAGTGTGCAGAAAGAAAGGCTCTTCTCATGATCCAAAACATACAAGCTCATCTGTGAAACATGGTGGAGGTAGTGTCATGGCTTTGGCTTGCAAGGCTGCTTCTGGAACAGGCTTACTAATCTTTGTTGATGATGTAACTCATGATGGTAGCAGCAGAATGAATTCAGAAGTCTACAGAAACATTCTGTCTGTCAATTTACAAAGAAATGCATCCACATGAATCAGGAGGAACTTTATCATGCAGCAAGATAATCGTCCAAAACACACTGCCAACACAACAAAGGACTTCATCAGGGGAAAAAGTGGAAGGTTTAAGACTCGCCAAGTCAATCACCAGCCCTTAACCCAATTGAGCAGCATTTCACCTCCTGAAGAGGAGAATGATAAAGGCTTCGGTAAAAGCCTGGGAAAGCATCACAAAAGAAGAAACCAACAATTTGTTGATGTCAATGACTCACAGGCTTGAGACAGTTATTGCAAGCAAGGGATATGCAACCAAATATTAAGTGTTATACACTTTAATTTACTTCAAGCCTAAAAATTGGGTGGTCTGATACAAAAGGTTCTATGTTTTGTTGCATAACATATCTATATGTAAATACCAAGATATAAAAGCTGAAATCTCATCTCATATCCATCTTTTGATCTCAAACCCAAATGTCTTTGGTGTACAGCTCAAACAAAATTGCCGTTCCAAGAGTTTCGGAGGGGACTGTACATTTGTAATATAGAATAAATCTGAATAGAATATTATAGAATAAATAATAGACTCTGGATCCACCGTGACCCTGAACAGGATAAAACTCTTACTGAAGATGAAGGTATTCAAAACTATATACAGTATAAAATAGGCATAACGGTAAGTACCAACAGAATAGTTTAACTCTTTTCGTATTTTTTTTTGTAACTTTCTGTATAGCTGAAATGAATTGAATTTAACTGAACCTCAGCAGAAGCCCAGTCCACGCTGGTGGCCTGATACTTGAAGCAACGTCCTCCAAATTTCACCCAGCCATGTGGACAACATGAGGTGTTGGCTTGGTAATTAAAAAAAAAAATAGACAGTAGCTTGTATAAACAAAGCTTCTGAAGAAACATGGAGGTTATTTTTAATAAGTTGTGGCAAAGAATTAATAGACCACAAGTTTCTCTAGGTGTATGTGGTGGCCATGAAATACTTATCTTGAGGCCACTAATGTATTTTAATATAAATAAGACAGAGAAATGAATTGAACTAGACCTTTGTGGCCACAGAAACCTAATCATGGAGATGACATAATAATACAATTTATTTGAATCTTGGAGTCACTGTCATTATGCAATGGATATTTCATTAGCCTGCGTCACCTTACGGTGAATTTTTTTTTTCACTCCATCCTGCCAAATTAAATATAGACCATGTATTCAGTATGACGTTAACACAACATATTCATTCACAAGCTTAAGTTACACAGTTTGTGGCCCAACATAATGTCTGGACATGGGATACAGTGGATCTCTGTGAAATTGTCAGGTTTTTGTGATGTAAAAAAATTAAACCAAGATAAATCATGTCAGAACGTTTTCCTCCCTCAATCTGAAATTACAACATATAAAAATTAAGTGAAAAACAAAGAGAAACATTTTAGAGAAAAATAGGAACAATGAAAAGCTTACAGCAACCTGGTTGCATAAGTGTGCACACCCTTTTATAATTGAGGATGTGGCTGTGTTCAGAATGAACCAATCACATTCAGTTTCATGTTCAAAAGTAATTGTCATGCAGCTGTCATCAATGAAATTATTCTGATTAACCCCAACTAAAGACCAGCTGTTTCTGTAGGATTTTCTTGGCATCTTCTTGGTTTCATCTGACTTCTGAAGCCATGGACTGCAAAGAGCTTGCAAAGCCTGTACAGGGTCCCACTGCCAAAAGGTATCAATCAGGAGAGAGGTACAAAAAATTTCCAAAACATTAGATGTACCATGGATCACCGTGAAGGCCATTATCAAGAAGTGGAGAAAATGGAGCACCACAGTGACATCACTAACAACAGGATGTCACTCCAATATTTATAAAAGAACAAGACAATAACTTTTGGAGGGAGGCTGAAAAGTGACCAACGGCAACATTAAAGGAGCTGCAGGAATATGTGACGAGTACTGATTACTCTCTGCATGTGACAAAAATCTCTCATATTCTTCAGATGTCTGGGCTTTGGGATAGGGTGGCCAGACAGAAGCCCTTTCTCTCAAAAAAAAACAAAAAAAAAAAAAAAAAAAAAAACTTCTAAATCACCCCAAACCATGTGGCAAAATGTATTATAGTCTGATGAGACCAATTCTAAAAGGTATAATAATTCCATAATTCCAAAAGGTCCAGTATGTTTGGTGCAAATAAAGGACATCACCAAAGAACACCATACCCATGGTATGAAGCATGGTGGTGGCAGCATCATGCCGTGAGGCTGCTTTTCTTCAGCCAGAACTGGGCTTTTATCCAAGTGAAGGGAATCATGAATAGTTACAAATACCAGTCGATTTTAGTGCAAAACCTTCAAGTGTCTGCTAGTAAGCCGAAGATGAATAGGAATTTCACCTTTTAGCATGACAATGACCCAAAGCATACATCAAAAACCACAAAGGAATGGCTTAACCAAAAGAAGATCAATGTTTCTGAACATCATTTTGGGATGTGCAGACTTATGCAACCAGGATGTTGTAAGTTTTTTTTTACTTTTTCTATTTTTCCCTAAAATGTTTCTGATTGTTTTTCACTTAATTTTTATATGTTGTAATTTCACACTGAGGGTGGAAAAAGTTCTGACACGATTTATCTTGGTTTCATATTTTTCACATCACAATTTTAACAGGGGTGTGTAGACTTTTTATATCCACTTTACTTAGGATGTGGTCTTGACATGTGAATTTAGCCTTGATATTAAGCCTTGATATGATATTATTATCTTGTATATATTAAAATTACATATATATTAAAAGTAATTATCATGTCACCTCAGTGGCTCTGTATGTTCTGTAAATAGAAAATAATAATTTTAGAAGAGAAATGTTAGTGCTGGTGGTTACAATGCCTATTAATCATCATCAAGATTTGATTCACCCTGTCAGCTTAAAATGAGAAAGATAATTGAAGATAAATGTTTCTGTAAATTATTTTGTCTACATTTTTTAGATATATAGATGGTCACAGATATTTGGCTACAGTTAGAAGACAGAAAACAAATCATAGTTTCACTAATAACTGCTCAAATGTAAAAAAATGCTACAAAAGTGGAACAATCAAACAGCAGCTATTATCACATTAGAGGAATTCTTGAAGTGCCCATGCCCCTGCAAGTGTGTTAGTTTTAGTTAAAAGTGTCCTGCTTAACAGAGATAAGACTCTTACCAAAAGCTGTTGCTACCATGGCGAGAAGAAGAACAAACACCACTTCAGTCTGACGAGCCATAGTTCTGGAATTGCGTCCACTTCATGAAAAGCAAAAGTTAATTAAGTATGTCATGTTATTGAATATTGAATATTGAATATGTTACACATCCCGAAAACATCCACTTACATTTAATCAGGAGTCTCTTCTTGCTTGATGTAATACACTGAGGTATGTGGTGATGCTTATATAGTGATGGTGATAGAAACCTCCCCTTTTCCAAAGAAAAATAATAGTCAATTGCCCTGGGCAAAATAAACAACAACAAAAAAAATTCATTCTGCACCTCTCTAATTTACATGAAATTCATGCCTATTTTGTAACATGTCAATCTTTGTTGACACGGTAAATTCACAGATACCCATCTGTATGCAAGCTGAATTCCATTACACTGGAAAACCATGTCCGGTAGGACTGCCAAGCAGGTGCACTGCATGGAAAAACATGGAGTATTTCATTTAGACATTCACTTCTGCTTTTTGTCGCTTCCAGATGAAAATAATTGCACCAGCATAGGTTAATGTTTACTAATGTATAATGTCTTTACTAACATTACCTTCCCTTGATTTTTGTCCACATATCATGCTGTTACAACCTGGAATGGACGTAATTGTGTTTTTATTAATTTACACAAAATAGTCTGTAATATGGATGTGAGGGAGAAAAAAAATCAATATAGTTTGATAAAAATAATAATAAAATAATGTATCAAGTCATGTGATCTCAATATACATTCACCTGTTCCTGGAAGACCCAACAGTTTGTTAGAGAACATACCTAAACAAATAGCATCATGAAAACCAAGGAGCTATCAAAAAAAGTTACTGAAAACCATCAAATAGGGTTTATTTAAAAATAAAAAATACCCCAAATCTTTGAAAACCATGGGAGGCACCGTTAAATCTGTTATTAAAAATGGAAAGAGTATGGCACAACCAGTATAGAGAAGACTATTCAGTGAAAACCAGTTAATGAGGGCATTAGTCAGAGAAGCAAACTAGAGGCCAAGAATACCCCTAAAAGAGCTGTATAAATCCACAGTTCAGATGTTCACAGTACAGTCATAGCCTGGACACTCCACAAAGCTGAGCTTTATGGAAGAGCGGCAAGAAAAAAGACATTTTTGAAAAAAATGCCCTATGAAACCCTGTTTGGAGCTCGCCAAAAGGCATGTTGGATACTCTAGTCTGAAGAGAACAAAATAGAAACTTTTGGCTTTTGCACAAGTGGTTTGTTATATTTAACAATGCTCATAGCATGAAAACACCATCCCTACAGTGAAGCATGGTGGCATTATTTTGTGGGGATGCTTTTTGTCAGCATGGACTGGGATACTGGTCAGGGAGGAAAGCAATATTGATTGAGCCAAATACAGAGCAACCCTATAAGAAAACCTGCTAAAGACCTGAGACTGGGTCAGAAGTGCCCTTCAAAAAGAAAGATGACCCTAAGCATATGTCCAAAGCTACACTAGAGTGGTTCAAATCCAGTAAGTGGAATGGTCCAATTAAAGTCCAGACAGTCAAATGGTCCAATTAAAGTCCAGACCTTAGGGCAAAATACAGCAGATATAATAAGTCTACACTCCCCTGTTAAAATGGCAGGTTTTTGTGAAGTAAAAAAAATTAAACCAAGATAAATCATGTCAGAAATTTTCCCACCCTCAGTGTGAAATTACAACATTTAAAAATTAAGTGAAAAACAATCAGGGACATTTTAGAGAAAAATAGGAAAAATAAAAGTTACAATAACCAGGTTGCCTAAGTGTGTATACCCTTTTATACTTGGGGATGTTCATTCAATTTCATGTTCAAAAGTAATTATCATACATCTGTCATCAATGATATTATTCTGATTAACCCCAAATAAAGACCAGCTGTTTCTGTAGGATTTTCTTGAAATGGTTTCATCTGGCTGCTGGTTTCATCTGACTGTTGAATCCATGGTCTGCAAAGTCCTTAAAAGCCTGTATGGTATCTCACTTGTCAAAAGATATCGACCAGGAGAAGGGTATAAAATCATTTCCAAAACATTAGATGTACCACGGAACACTGTTAAGGCCATCAACAACAAGTGGAGAAAATGGAGCACCACAGTGACATTACCAGGAGATCCCTCCAAAGAAAAGGAGATCCCTAAAGAACAGGAAATTAACAAAGGAATGGCTTAACCAAAAGAATGTAAGGTCAGAGCTTTCGATTTGAGACGCAGCTCATGACAACAGTCACAAAGATGGTGGAAAATTTTGAAGAGAGACAGGGCTCTTCATTGTGTTTAGGATCAATGTGCATGAAACGAACATGGCTCTGATGTACCATCTAATGTGTGTCTCTTTAATCCCCCAAATGCACATAAAGTACAAAGGCATGTGTATGAACATTGCCTCTCACATTCCCACTGCTTCTGCATGTGCACACAATATATTGAATCAAATATAAAGCAGGTCTGATATTGCTATAAAACAGCAGAATGTTTATTAATCCAAAAACCAATATGTATTTTAAGTGAAATTATTTACTATGTTGTTTACTGGGGCAGGTAACAACCCTGTTACGCAGATAATTGGTCCATTCTGTGTGGTTGTGCTTGGTAGAACAGTTTCGTCATGGGTTGTTCTGCTTCTGCTTGCTTGCGCAGAATCAAATCAAACCCTGCAACATCACTGCACTCTTTCTCGAGTGGATGTTTCATTTTAAGGGAGGGTAATAAAATTACATGAAACATATTGTTTAGTTTAACTCATGCACTTATTTACTCTGATATTCAGTATTTTTACTCGAATACGAAGTGTAGGACCAAACCTACAATTTTGCTCCCCCTCTGAAGTGGGGGTTCAGTTGCTTCATTTGCTCCATTTCTCAGGGACCTATAAGAAGAATCCATTAAGTATCCACAGTGTACCTCAGAAAAGAACGTGGATGTAGTAAAAAGACCAGAGAAACAGGATGTTTTTGATGAACGTGCTTCTTTGCTTGCACAGCTGGTGAAGGACATTTGTTTGAAACTTCCTGTTTCTCTGGAAATTTTGTGTACTGCTTTGCTTGCACAGCTGATGAAGAACATTCATCTGAAAAGTTCTGTTTCTCTGGAAAATTTTGTGTACTAAGCTCATACACTGAATGTCCACTTTCCACTTTATTAGGAACACTTGTATACCTGATTAGACACTTCTGTAAGCAGCATAGCCCCATTTCAAAATACCAACATGATGACTATTTCTGAAATAATTTCAGACACTCACCAGTCCAATTTTCATCTGTTGTTTGTTTTACACAAATTGTGGTAATTTCCACAGTGTTCTTTTTTAAATGCATTATGGTAGTTTTTAATATTATTTAGCAGAAGAGGTGAGGCTGTGAAAAAAAAATTTCTTACACAGCTCTGTTCACATAAAAAGTTATTCAAGTCCTTCTCCCCTGCAAACACAGAAAATAAAAGGTTAAAAGATGTCATGAATTTTACATTGACAAGGACGATGATAAAGCAAAATGATAAAGATTAACATAAGAGGCTTCCAGCTCCACTTATTTCACCTTTCAGCATGACAATGACCCAAAGCATACATCAAAATCCACAAAGGAATGGCTTAACCAAAAGAAGATCAATGTTTCTGAATGGCCTAGCCAGAGCCCAGACCTGAATCCAACTAAAAATCTGTGGGGTGACCTGAAGCGAGCTGTGCACAGGAGATGCCCTCACAATTTGATGGATCTAGAATGTTTTTGCAAGAAAGAGTGAAAAAATATTGCCAAGGCAATATATCCCATGCTGATAGAATGTTACTCAAAAAGACTGAGTGTAATAAAATCAAAAGGTGCTTTGACAGTGTATTAGTTTTTGGGGTGTGCAAAAAGTTTTTGTACTTTTCCTATTTTTCCCTAAAATGTTTCTGATTGTTTTTCACTTAATTTTTATATGTTGTAACTTCACATTGAGGGTGGAAAAAGTTCTGACACGATTTATCTTGGTTTCATTTTTTCACATCACAAAAACCTGCCATTTTAACAGGGGTGTGTAGACTTTTTATATCCACTGTACTTAGGATGTGGTCTTGACATGTGAATTTAGCCTTGATATATTATCTTGTATATAATAAAATTACATATATACTAAAAGTAACTATCATGTCACCTCAGTGGCTCTGTATGTTCTTTAAATTCTGTAATAGAAAATAATAATTTTGGAAGAGAAATGTTAGTGTTGGTGGTTACAATGCCTATTAATCATCATCAAGATTTGATTCACCCCGTCAGCTTAAAATGAGAAAGATAATTGAAGATAAATGTTTCTGTAAATTATTTTGTCTACATTTTTTAGATATATAGATGGTAGATTGTTCAAAAGGCATGAAGAGGTCACAGATATTCGGCTACAATTAGAAAACAGAAAACAAATCATAGTTTCACAAATAACTGGTCAAATGTGCAAAAATGCTACAAAAGTGGAACAATCAAACAGCAACCAGGTTATTGTTTTTTCTTTTTTTCCCTAAAAAAAGTTTCTGATCATTTTTCACTTTATTTGTATATTTTGCAATTTCACATTAAAGGTCAGTAAAGTTCATGATTTATCTTAGTTTCATTTTTTTACTTCACAAAAACCTACCATTTTAACAGGGGTGTGTAAACCTGAGTGATATGATTTTATGCTCATGCCCAGTGGGAAATTGTGTGTACTGCTTTGCTTGCACAGCTGGTGAAGGATATTCATCCAGAAGGTCCTGTTTCTCTGGAAAGTTTTGTGTACTAAGATCATACACCGAATGTCCACTTTCCACTTTATTAGGAACACTTGTACATCTAATTAGACACTTCTGTAAGCAGCATAGACCCATTTCAAAATACCAATGTAATGACTACTTCTGAAATAATTTCAGACAATCACCAGTCCAATTTTCATCTTTTGTTTGATTCAAACAAATTGTGGTAATTTGCCACAGTGTTCTTTTTTAAATGCATTATGGTAGTGGAAGAGGTGAAGCTGTGAAAAAAGTTTCCCTTCACACAAACAAAGGGAAGCCCTGCTCACATGAAAAGTTATTCAAGTCCTTCTCACCTGCAAACACAGAAAATAAAGGGTTAAAAGATGGCAAGACTTGACAATGAAAAAACAAAATGATAAAGACTACATACAGTCATGGGAAAAAGAAAGTACAACCTAATTAAATTCTAGGTTTTTATTTATCAGGGCCTAAATAACAATTGGGTGGTCCTCACCAACTTCTATAAACAAACAAATAACCTCAGATCACAACAAGGAACACAACAGATTTCAATATGTTTCAATATTTCAATAACGCTGTGGAGGGATCTTAAGAGAGCTGTGCATAAACGAATGCCCTCAAACATTGATGAACTAAAGCAAAGTTGTAAAGAAGAGTGGGCCAAAATTTCTCTGAAATGATGTGAGATACTGATATACTCCTACAGAAAAAGTTTCCTTCAGGTTATTAAAGGTAGTACTACATGTTACTGAATTATAGGGTGTACTTATTTTTTCCCCACCTGAATGTCGATTTACTTTTTGAGAAAAAAAAAAAGACTACATATTGAAATCTGCTGTGTTTTTTTTTTTTTTAAATTTAACCTCAGGTTATTTGTTTGTTTATAGAAGTTGGTGAGGACCACCCACTTGTTATTTAGGCCCTGATAAATAAAAACATAGACTTGAAGGAGGGTGTACTTTCTTTTTCCCATGACTGTAAGAGGCTTCCAGTTCCACTTATTTCACCTACCAGACCAGTTTACTTTTACATACTGTTCAGGTCAAATTTAACGTATTTTGACAAAAATAGTTTTTTCGAACTAACTAAATTCACAAAAACAAATTCCACTCATTTTCCTACAGGTGCTACACATTTTTTGTACATACAGTAGCTTCCGTTTCTGGTCAGTTTTGATCTGCATATCTTGAATGAATTATAGGTTCAAAATGGGGGAAATATCAAAACTGTGAACTGCCTCGGGGTATCTGGTGGCGTAGTCCATGATAACCAGGATGAATTCATGTCCCCGGGCAGATTTTGGCAGTGGCCCTACGAGGACCATGCCAATCATCTCGAAGGGGACGCCAAAAATAGGGAGAGGGAAGAGTGGCACGGGAGCAAGTTTGTGGGGGCTCATCCGTTGGCATTGGGGACACTGTTGACAGAAGGCCCTGACTTCTGCATCCATGCTTGGCCAAGTGAAGCAGTCCCTCAATTTCTGCAGTTTGTTCCAAGCCCCCCCCTGGGGATGAGAGCGGGCCAGGTGCGGTCTTTGGTACAGCTTTGGGGAACTACCAGGAGCTAACGAGGTTCTCTTCACCATTCTGTCCTCTGGTAGAGTAACCCCCCTCATACCAGGAAGTGTGTGTCGGGCAGCCATTGGTCTGGCTGCTGTAGGATGCCCTTGATGACTCGCACCTGCCTCCAACAGTTCTTTAGCCTGGGATCTTCTTTCTGCTCCCGGCTGAAATTTCCCTCCCATGAGACCTGGTAGACACAATAGACACAGGGTTAGCAGGGGGGTTTGACTCACCTGCTGAGGTCACTCCGGCATCACCCTCGTTTTGGGCCAAGCAGGCTGGCCGGATCCTTGGCCACCTCGTCCTGGCCTTCCTTTTCCTCCTTGCCTGCGATGCGCTGGCTGTCGAGAACCCCGGCCAGTCACAGCCCAATAGCAGTGGCAAGGGGAGTTCGGGAATGAGGCTGACCGTAAGTGGGCTGTCAGCGTCTTGGTGCTTCACCATTACTTGGGCAGCAGGGACCTCCTGGACATCCCCGTGGACACGCGTTATCTTGAGGGTGCTTGTGGGCTTGGGCACATGGAAGCTAGAGGGCCGGACCAGGGTTATTGTACTCCCTGATTCCAGTAAAGCCGTGACTGGATGGCCGTTGACTTTCACGTTCACAGTGGGTAACCTGAGAGTGGACGTCATGTGTAAAACAGCCTGTCAGCCAGGGCTTGTCTAGGGGTCGCGGGGCGGCAGGATCTAGGTCTGTCAGCATGGACACGTCCTGCAGTGTCCCATAGGTGGAGCGAGTCTGAGTCTCCCCTCCCCAAGGGTCGTGTGTTCTGGGTGATGAGCCTGTGGAGGACGAGGTAGGTCTTGCCGCTTGCCACTTGCCCCTGCAACTGCTCGCTCCAATGCCTCTATCATTTCCCTGGGTTGTTGTGCCCCACTCATCACGACAGCTTTAAGCTCCTCAGGCAGCAGAGCCCTCAGGTACCGGTCCATGGCCACCCTCTCAGCCACATCAGTGGCGGTCAGGAGCTCGGGCTGGAGCCACCACTTCGTGATCCATAATAGAGTGTCCATTTGGCTCTATGGGGTGGCTTTGGGGTTGTAGGTTCACCATGGTCGGGGAGGGGGACAGCTCTCGTGCGGTGTTCTTAAGGCCCCGGGCCAGCTGCTCTGTGTTGGCTTGGTGCTGCAGGCTCATCTGCAGAAATTGCTGGAAGAACTTATCCATTCCACTCTCAGTGTGCTGTACTGCCCACATCCTCCACCAGTGTGACGTGCGAGACCTAGACACAAACACAGGCACAGCACAGAAAGTCTTTGAATAAGGGGAACATGCTCTTTATTCACAGTGAGTAAGGTGCAGTGCAGTGAATTTTCAGGCGTGTAGGTAGAGTCCGGGGTGAGGATGAGTGACAATAGTGTCGTCGCCGGGGTTGGTGCGACAATCCCTCTGTAGTGGCATTTAGAGGCAATGGAGGTTTGGCGGCAGCAGTGTTAAAAAAAATGGCACGGGCGCGGCTGGACACAGCAGGGGCCTTCTGCAAGAGGAGAAACAGACAAAAGTTAGTGAAGTCGCCACTTTCTCCTACCTCTCCCACTGCGCTGCCACTCCTCCAGGAGGGTAGATTCGTGCCGCGACGAGGATTGGCTGCCAGACGTGGAAGATTAAAGCGCTCTGCCTCGCAGCCAAGTACACTCTGTCTGTCCAAAACAATGGGGTTGCTGAAGTGGCACCGTCCTTTCAGCACCCCGCCAGTCGTGTGAGGAGTGATGTGCGTCTTTTGTGCGCTTTTGTGCGCGTCACAATATGTATGTGTGTATATATATATATATATATATATATATATATATATATATATATATATATATAATCAATTGTCTGCATCAGAAATACAAAGAGGGTGCACAGTGGCTTAGTGGTTAGATTTGTGGGTTTGATTCCCACCTCTGCCTGTGTGCGTGGAGTTTGCATGTTCTCCCCATGCTTTGGGGGCTTTCTCCAGGTACTTCGGTTTCCTCCCCCAGTCCAAAGACATGCGTTGTGGGCCGATTGGTATCTTTTTATGCCAATTTATGCATCCACAAATAGAAAACTGAATTGCAAATGCAATTTGCAATTACTTTTGAAATTTGTCCGGAAAATACTTCCATATCCTGGAAACAATGTCTACTTACAAAATTTTTAATAAATTTATTACAAAACCACTTTATTATTTTTCTTTTATTTTGTAATAAATATATTGTGTTTTTGTGATAAAATCATATTTTAAAGCCAAAAAAAATGGTTTCAGCATCTCATTTTCACACAAAGGCTATATATATATTCTCATTTTGAAAGGAAACACTAATGAACTCAAGAATTGCGTTGCACTTAAAACTGGGCTCGCGCTAACTGAGCGGCGTGGGTGAAGTCACCGTTCTTGTGACGTCACAACAGCTGGCACATGAGCGCGCGTTCTATAGAACACCTGGACGACATTTTTAGCTCAGTGCAGAAAAAAGGAAACAGGAGCAAAGAGACATTTTTCAAATTTAGATTTTTTCTTCAGATAAATCATTTTCTTTTATTGTGAAGGAGTTCAGTGAAAATTCAGAATGCTCTGCTGCCCCTGTTTTTGGTCGCGGGTAAGAAATTCTTTAATCCACAAACTTTCACACATCACATTTACTGTTCATTACTGAAAGTAACTTACATGAAAGGAGGTGAATTTTATGTTCAGTACAAAATTATGGCATTAAACATTCAAACAGGCTGAAGAGCCATGCACTTTATTTTCAGATTTGTGTAAAGCTGCTTTGTGACAATGTTTATAGTAAATAATCTATATTTAGATATAAATATAGATTTAAATCATATTGAATTGATCTCAGCTTTGGGCTCAGCTATTAATTCTGTAGTGATGATTATAGTCATTATTAGGGCTGTGGAATTCCTTTAATACTGCAGTGAAATGTGAACTGCTGGAAATAAATGAAACACTGAGCTGCATTCTGATATGGACGAGACTGATTAACCCAGTACACCTCCACAGACAAACAGAAATCTCACGTGGAGGCAACAGCATCATTTTATCCTAGACTTTAATGTTTTAAATGGTTTATTTATCCAGAGTAATGTTTTCTTGTTGCTGATATTTATGTCAGCTTTACAGTTCCTTCAGTTCGTGCATAGGAGGAAAAGTTCACACACTGAGGTCGCATCCCAAATGTCTTACTATTTACCTCATATGTTCACTACGTAGGGTACAACATAAAGGTGTTATAGACACTACTTAGTGCACTAAACGCTCAATAAAATGCTAATTGAGATTGACTTTAATAAGTGTCTGTTGTAAATTAAATACTTGTATGTAATTTCACTTTTAGGACACATAGCTCTCTTTTTTATCTAAATACTAGTATTAATACATCATTTTGTAAAGTACGTGACTTTTCTGAAGGCTTCTTTGATTAAACTTGTTGACTTGCAGTTTAGTGCCAAAGTTTTCATTCCTCTTATTTTATGGTTTGAAAAGGAGCAGGGAATCATGGGAAGCTGCACTAATGCTGAAGGAAACCTCAAAACATAGACTAAATAGTCAAGTCAAGTCAAGTGGCTTTATTGTCATTTCAACCATATACAGCTAGTTTGTACACAGTGAAACAAAACAACGTTCCTCCAGGATCATGGTGCATCATAAAACAACACAGAACTACATGAGACTACACATTACTACATAAAGTGCATGAGCAAACGTGTGCAAACAGCAAAAGACAATAGTAAAAATTACAATAACTACTAAAAGAGAAGAATAACTAAGACAGGACAACAACTACTAAAACAGTAGAATAACTACTAAAACAGGACAATGGGCACAGTAAGAGACAGTGCAGCACAGACCAGTACACAGTTCTAGGGTGCAATTGTCAGATATAACAGGTAGACATGTAAATAGAAAAACAGAAAAATAGAAATAGAAATAGAAAAAAACAGAAGAAAAAAACTAACCTCAAATGTAAGGTCCCTGGAGGACTAGTGGTTAGGCCATAGCAATCTCACTGCCATGGCCCAGGTTCAATTCCTGGCCAGTGGACCATCCCCAGCCACTGAGGGTGCACTCCCAGTGCCGGTCCCACACCCGGATAAAATTGGGGAGAGATGCATCAGGTGTAAAAACTGTGCCAAATCAAATATTCGGACCAATGATCCACTGTGGTGACCCCTAATGGGAGCAGCTGAAAGAAGAAGAACGACTAACCTCAAATGTAGCATGTCAAAAAGTATTTTGTGTCACAATTTATTATGTTTTTATAAGCGTCCTTCTGATGTCTGTGTTTCTTCATGTGTAGAAGAAGAACAAGGTGCACCCTTCAGCATTTACCGAAAAGTAAGTTATAGTGAAGAGCTATACAGCTCCATGATGACGTCAAACTGAAAAAAACTTATAATAACTGTAGATTGTGTAGGCTCAGAGCTCTGATTTAAAAAAAAAGTACTATAGAATTTGACTGATGGTTACTGTAAAGACAAACAGCATCTGTTTATTCCTCAGCAGCTCAGAAACTCCAAAAGAGACTCCGCAAACTGTCTCTCTGGTGGTGAGGGCCTTCCTTGTTGATCCAGAAAAGAAGGAGGAAAAAAAGAAGACAACCCTGCATGGCCAAGAAAGGAAGACTGCAGAAAGGAAGGACACAAAGCCAGATAGCCTGGCCATGGCACTTGCAAAGCTCAATGAGGAAGTGAAGGTGTTGATCGTTTCTTCATACCTGGAATACAAGAAGAGAGTGACAGATCCATATGCATTCAGGTGAGAGATAAAAAGCAGAGAAGTAAAAGCGGAGAAAAAAAGCCTTATTTAAATTCTTAGATACAGTGGAAAGTACAAATTTACTCCTAAATCTCCAGTCCTGCAAATACGCAAACAAAAATGCAAAATATTCAGAGTTCACTATAAACGCTACGCTTCACTGTATCAGGTCTAATATGATGATGCCTGAGGGAAAAGGAATGAGCGGGACTCCGACTCTGATTGAGGGAAAAACAAACAGCACAACTCTGACTCCGTCTGAGGGAAACATTAACGGCACAACTCCGACTCTGACTCTGACTCTGCCCCCCATCACAGTCAAGCAACTTGGCGGGTATGACGCGTTGATGTGTGTTTGTCTTTCATTTTAATTTAAAAATAATATTCAGATTGGAATTAGTTTCAAGATTTTACGCTTACTAATATTTGGTATTGGAATGCATAGAATATTAAAGAGCCTGTAATTCTTATATATTCACAGGGAACGTGTATATATAAAATAGAGGCAGTAGCACTGCATTACATTTCATATGATGTCGCTGTAGGCAAAGACTGTTTAGGTCGACCAGGGACACCTTAAAGTATTCAACAGATAGATAGGAACCTCTTGCGAACATTTGAGATTCATCCACAAAAAGTGACTCCAATTGGAAATATTTATCTACATACATGTAATGTTACTTTTAGGTCACATATTTGGTCTGCTATGTGAAAGTTATATGTACCATGAATTGCAGGTACTTATTTCTTCATTACCTATTCTTCTCCAGCATCAAAGTGTCATTTAGCACAAAAATGCAAAAACTTACAGATAATGCAGGAACTTAATTATTGAAATGTGGATCAAAATAAATCCTAAAAATGGCATTTGTTCACACAGCCCTAGTGTGCTTTTGTAAACTTGCCCCTGATCTGTAGGGTTTGTAAAAATGTGTGTCTAACAAGTGGATCTGTTGCAGGTTGCCTAATTTTGGAAACAACTGCTACATTAACGCAGGTCTGCAGTGTCTGTTCAGAGCTGAGTCTTTCTGTGGAGAGCTCTCCTACCTGCTGGACAATTATATTCACAGGCCAGAGGCCAGATTCCTCAGGTACTAAGACTATACAGGTACTGTACAGGTATTCCTCAGGTACTAAGACTATACGTTACTAGATGTTTATAATTTAAAACGATAAAATATAGCATTTTTTTAAGAATTTAGATATACTGCTTATAATGCCTAAGGGAGCAGACAAGCAACTAGCATAGGTACTAAATTAGAAGACAAAAAATGATTAATTATAACAAAAAAAATTAACCAGTAAAAATGTACTGAATACTGTCATCTTGCATTACTCCTTTCCCCACTATCACCAAGTTAAGTGGCATGTTGAACCCATCCCGTTAATCAGCATGTAGTATTACTCGGCATTTTTTTTTTAATGCAACCCTGTACGGAGCTTGTGCTACAGAACAGGCTGATGTACTCACTTCCATCTTTAACCTCTCCCTCAGTCAAAGCACCGTCCCAACCTGCTTCAAAACCACAACCATCATCCCCCTTCCCAAGAAGAGCCCCCCAACCTGTCTGAACGACTACAGGCCAGTAGCACTCACTCCAATCATCATGAAGTGTTTTGAGAGAGTGGTGCTGACCCACATTCAGAGCAGCATGCCAGACACTTTGGACTCCCTGCAGTATGCATACCGGACCAACAGGTCCACCTCAGACACCATTGCTGCTGCCCTCCATATTTCCCTCTCTCACCTGGAAGATAAGGACATCTACATCAGAATGCTCTTTATTGAATACAGTTCCGCATTCAACACGGTCATCCCCCATAAACTCACCCACAAACTGTTTGCACTTGGACTACAGCCCACACTCTGCGACTGGCTCCTAGATTTCCTGACTGGCAGACCGCAGACTGTCAGGATTGGAAATAGGACCTCAGACACCATCATAACAAACATTGGCACCCCACAGGGGTGTGTTCTCAGTCCCACCCTCTACACATTGTTCACACGACTGTGTCGCCTCCCACAAGGACAACATCATCGTGAAGTTAGCTGACGACACTGCAGTGATAGGACGAATCACTGGCGGAGATGAAGCGGCCTACAGGAGGGAGGTGGCCAGTCTTGTGACATGGTGTGAGGACAAAAACTTCACCCTCAACACGGACAAGACAAAGGAGATGATAGTGGACATGAAGAAAGAGAGGAGAACTCACAAGCCACTATTTATCCGAGAGCTTGAAGTGGAAAGGGTGAGCAGCTTTAAATATTTGGGGGTCCACATCAGTGAGGACCTCACCTGGACACTCAACACCACCCAGCTGGTTAAGAAAGCAGCGGCTGTACTTCCTGAGGAGGCTGAGGAAGTATGGCATGTCACCTAAGATCCTCAACAACTTCTACAGCTGTGTTGTTGAGAGCGTCTTGACCAGCTGCATCACTGTGTGGTATGGCAGCACTACAGTCAGGGATCGCAAACGTCTGCAGAGAGTGGTGAAGACTGCTGGTAAGATCATCAGTACTCCACTGCCCTCTCTGCAGACTATTTACCACCGCAGAGTCCACAGGAGAGCTGCCTCCATCCTTAAGGACCCAACCCACCCACAATACGGACTGTTCACACTCCTACCCTCAGGACGGAGGTACAGGAGTGTGAAATGCAGGACATCCAGACTAAGGAACTCCTTCTTCCCCTCAGCTGTTAGACTTTTAAATGGGTAGCCAGTGGACACAGACTAGTCTCACATATCTCATAGAATAGGTGGACTGAACTGCTACAGCTCAATTTGCACATTTGTAAATGTTACTGCTGCTATTTCTGATCAAATAGCTTCATTTCGATTTGCACATTGTTAAATGTGACAGCTGCTATTATTATTGTGTAGTTGCATTCAATTTGCTACAGGCTACGGTACTATTGTTTTGTACATAAGTCAATATTGCACATAGAGATATACTACATATTACTGCTACATGTGAACACATTACTGTTACTACATGTACTGTAATATTGTTTTGCACAAGTCAATATTGCACACTCACATATACAGATGTACATAGTCTATATTTCTATATATGTAATCTATATTTCTACTTCTGCAACATAGCTATACTTTATTATGTTTGTTTGTATGTATGTGTATGTCTGTTCTTATTTTTTACATAGTTTGCATTTGTCTTGGCATTCAATGTGGACAGCAAAGAAAGAATTTCATTGTACAGGGAAACTTGTTTTTCCTCACTGTACTCATGACAATAAACGCTTTGAATCTTGAATCTTTAAGCTACAAAATGGGGGGAAAAAACATGGACATCTCCATGTTCGTATTTTGTTAGGAACAATCTAGCAAGCTAACTTTGATGAGTGATGTATATTTTCCTCCTCAAAACAATGAGCTGTATAGTCAGTGTTGTAGACAGGTACTACCAACTTTTGAAAAAGAAAAAAAAAAGAAAAGAAAAAAAAACACAAGTGTGAAAAAGAGACAAGGTGTTGGTGGTGAAGGAGATCAGAAAGATAGCAAGGAGTGAGCTTATTCAGGCCTTTATAAAAAATAGACTTATGAGAAAACTATAATAAATTTCCTGGTTACACAATTGCACTATTTGACCATGTAGTATACAGATGTAGAAGGGAATTATTTATAATCACACTATCTGGTGTCACTCAGATGAGGATGGGTTCCCTTTTGAGTCTGGTTCCTCTCAAGGTTTATTCTTCATATCGTCTCAGGGAGTTTTTCCTTGCCACTGCCACCTCTGGCTTGCTCATTAGGGATACATTTCTAAATTAAAAATGTATATCCTGAATTTATATATTTCTGTAAAGCTGCTTTGTGACAATGTCCATTGTTAAAAGAGCTATACAAATAAAATAGAATTGAACTGAATAAAAGAGATGGAGGATTTTGAATCTTTTTGGAATCTGATTCCTGCAAGAGGGGAACATCAATAATCTCAACAGGTATAAAAATGTTGATGAAAATGTGAGACGAGCTGAGCTCAGGAATATTACTGAAGGTTGAACCGATGGGAAGTTTTGACTTGATGCTTGTGCAGTTATTTTGTGAAGCTGTGGAAGGTGAGGAACAACTCTGAAGCTCAAGATGGCATCAGCAAGGATTCTCTCCTCCTGGCCCTGATTAATGCAGTTGCAGACGTCAACCCAGAATTCACCATCTATGACCAGAACGTGAGGACACACACACACACACACACACACACACAAACACGAACATGCAGAAATGCCATAAAATATAATGTTTACTGCTGTTTGCGTAGGACGCCCATGAATTCCTCTGCCACTGTCTGACCCAAATGGAGGAGTCTGGGCACCTAGATGCCCAGTCCGGTCCAATTTCAAGTTCAAAATGAGGAACATTATAACATGCTCCAGGTATGACACTTATTTAGCTTTCTCCAACATTCAGTGATGCAGTTGTTGATTAGATGTTGATGCATGTTGTGTGTTGCAGCTGTGGATCTCAGCACAACAACAAAGTGGAAGTGTTTAATCACATCTCTCTGCCCCTGGTGCACAACTCAGTGGACCAGTGCCTCTATGATGTAGTTAATGTGAGTAACTCTCAGCCTGCTTCTGTTTCTTTTTCATATCTGTCACATCATATTATCACGGACATCTCTGTGTGTGAATAACATGTATATTGTAGAACCCGAAAGTGTTACAGAGCAAGTGCAAGGTGTGTGGAGGAGAATTTGCCAGCTTCAGGTGGACGTTCCACACTCTGCCAAGGTAAGGTTGCTACACACGCACACAAACACATACACACACTCAGCTCCAACCTGAATGCAGCACAAAATGTTTTAAATTAATTAATAATTATTATATAGTAATTCATTGAGCACTGGCTCCATGTTCTGTATGCACAGGTGATTTTTGTTTACCATTTCCTTCTGATTTTTACAAGTATATTTTTAGCCATACAAGCAACTCAACCAACAGTTCTTTTAATTATGTAAAGTGTGAAAACAAAACAAACCAACTAGCAATCAAACCAAAAGTATCAGTTTCGCTTTTTCATTCAAACTTAGCGAACAGACCAATATGTGTAAAGCATCTTAACGGTCCTTCAACATGGATGTGGATAAATCTGGCACTAAAATGAAAATATGTTTACAAAGTATGTAAATTAAAATAGTCAGATTATTCTCATCAGATCAACGTTTTGTAATACAAATGTAATGTAACGTAAAGAAACCAGTTCCTGCCAAAAACAGCTGCATCAGATAAGTTAGCCTTATCGAAAAATTGATAGAATTCCATCAAAAATTTCATATATATCACACATTTTAAGTACATTTTCTGATTTAGCTTTTCCGATTTTCCACCACAGACTTGTCATGAGCCAGACAAGGACCTGGTCAATCATTCATGCGTTGATTCTGGTCTGTCTGGTCTGGTTTATGATCTTTGTGCACAACCTCCAAAGGCAATGGTGCAGAAATTATCCAGCTGAGCACAAGTGCTGTAAGAGTGCCACCAGTGATTCGGATCTTCAACTCTGTCATTACTTTTTTAATTCTTTTCTCTCCAGGTTTTTGATTCTGCAGCTGAACAGGTCCAAAGAGACCAAAGACTATAGACTCATCAAGCTGGAGAATCCAGTGGTCATCAAACCTGAGCTGCAGATAAACACTCCAGAGCAGAGGTAAAAACACACACATACACATACACACACACGCGCGCGCACACTCTTCTTTTTTTTCAGCTGAACATTTCGTGTGTATTGCAGCTGCGTTGCGGGCCACACCTACCAGAAAAGTGTTTTCCTATTCAGCCTTTCTCAAACAAACATGCCCCAAACAGGTATGTTGTACCTTACATATACACATCAGTCTATAATGGAAGTCAATGATCATTTATTACATTCTACCTTCTTTAAAGCAATATCACAAGCCTCTAATCCAAGAGAGTCGTCTAATGTTTACAGCCAGTATAAATCACATCCAGATTAATTAAAAAAAGCTAATTTTTCCTTTGTGCCTTCCTTCTTCATGTAGAGAACAGCAAAGCTGAGGCCAGAGAGACAGACAGAAATGAACTGGTGAGAGAGAGACAGAGAGACACAATGAAAGATGAAGTGAGAAAGATAGGAAAGAGAGTTGGGAAGGATTCAACACTGCCTGTAGTGTGTAGACTCGAGTTGTTTGTCTGGATGTGATCTGTATTGTGATGTGTGTTGTTTTTAGGGTGGATCAACTGCCACATATCGACTGATCAGTGTCCTGAGCCATGTTGGAAGCACAGCCGACTGTGGTAAGATATAAACACACATATACACACATGCAACACACAAGTTTACATACTTTATAGTGATCCATATGTACTATTGCTGTTCACGTCCCTTTACCAGGACATTTTTTGAGTGATTGTTCCAGCCACACTCCTCACCAGTGGATGACCTACAACGATGAGCTGGTCACTCTGACCACAGAGACGGACGTGTTAAAGATGAGGTCAACTAGCGCCTATGTGCTCCTCTATGAGAGAGTGAGCACTGGCTGAAGCCCTTCCTCTTCTCTAGAAAGCTGCAAGAAGATGTGGTTGCTGAAAGAAGGGGTGATGCAGATGGAAGATGGAGACTACGCAGCATTTTGCTAAGTATCTTGTGTGACGACGCTTTTGTTCTAGTGTAATTCTCATTGTGAGTTAAGTATGGAGGCGGATCATGTTAATGACGCTCCACCAGTGTAGCAGGTGTCTGTCGCAGCCAGACGACCTGCACCTGTGGGTTCGGCCCCTCGGACTGGTGAGTAGCTCGATCACTGCAAAGTAACAGTCCAGGAAGTGATCCTGAACTCTAGAGCTCCTAGTACGCAGGCCATGTATGGTCTATATGGGCACAGAGCATATATGTGGCTATGTATGCATTTTGTGGGCACTGCTGTATAGGGCAAATCGCCATCTATGCTGAACGTGTATGTGGCAGCCATTTTGGCTAACCACATCACAGTGGATAACATCTTGTTGGCAGCACACTACCACGCTCCCCTGTTAGAGTCCCTTAAAACCTCTGCATACAGACCCGTACAGGTGAAATGGGTATTGTTGAATAGTCTTTTTGCTTGCGATCACATCAGCAAAAAGGGTGGAATACCTGCATGCCTTGGTGATAAATTCGCCCTGCATGCTTTACTGGCCAGATGATTCTGGAGTGACCTTGTGGCTGAACCCAGGGTTCCTGCCTAAGGTTGTTTCTTGGACACTGTAGAATTGTAGCTAAACACTTCTGCTGTAATCACAATCCCCCTGATGTTCATAAAGAACATCTTTTCAACACCCTCAGGACTGTCTATATAGTACGTGACTGAGGAAGAGTAATGATTTATAATCTCACTATCCGGTGTCACCCAGAAGAGGATGGGTTCCCTTTTGAGCCTGGTTCCTCTCAAGGTTTCTTCCTCATGTCATCTGCGGGAGTTTTTCCTTGCCACTGTCGCCTCTGGCTTGCTCATTAGGGATTTAAATCTACATCTAGATTTCTGTCAAGCTGCGCCACTGTCACTTTGTGACGGCATGTTTGCGCACGCACACTACTCGGGTGTTAGACACCACCCCTGGCAGTTATCCAGTGTTCACAGTGGGCTCAAGATCTTTCACCAGTAAATTCCATCTATCTCAAGTTGAACAATTTAAATGTCTGCTGGTGTTTGCAGCTTTAAGACTGACAAAAATAAATTGTGTTCTCTAGTATGTGTTTTCTTGTAGCCTTTTTTGTAATCGTATACAAACCCTAATAGCCTATGCTGTCTGACTTTAACATCTTTCTCTGATGTATCTTAGCTTTATATACATCAGATTTGATACATTTAAGATGTATCTTAAATTTAGAAAATTAAACATGTTGTTTATCAGGGCTACTTAGCGATACCTGAATTAACTAAGTATCTAAGCTGCTGTTGAACACAGTGCACAAGCAAACATGGTTTATTTAATTTACTCAAGTGTCATAATGAGCTTGCAAATCATGCAGATACAGGTCAAGAGCTTCAGTTAACGTACACATCAAACATCAGAATGAAGAAAAACTGTGATCTCTGTGACTTTGATTGTGGCATAGATGTTGATACCAAATGGGCTGGTTTGAGTATTTTAGAAACTGCTGATATAGTAACTCACTCTTTACAACCGTGGTGAGCAGAAAAGCATCCCAGCATGCACAGAACATCAAACCTTGAGGTGACAACAGCAGAAGACCACATTGGGTTGATTGCATAACTGCATAAATAAACATGTGTATATATAGGTGTTGCTGTTAAAGTGACCACAGAGAGAGAGAGAGAGAGAGAGAGAGAGAGAGAGAGAGAGAGAGAGAGAGAGTATATATTATATATATATGTATGTAAAGTTGTTTTGTCTGACCCATCCCTCTGATCTCTGGTATTGCGGTGACATCACATTTGTGATTTACTTTTATTGTAAATCACAAATGTGATGTCCCCCCCAGTATGTAGTTAACACACATTGCACTGTGCCTCAAGTGTTAATTCTTCCTTTATTTCTTTACTTACCCAATGACCATGAGCTGTTCATGAAATACAAAGCTTACGATACAAAAATATTATTAAAGAGCTGCACCGTATAATCTTAAACATCCTGCACCAATGTAATGTCTCTTCAAACACAAAGCACCTGTGTTTTAGACATCAAGGTCTCCTGGTCAGTCAGTATTTTCAGACCGAATGCATTCAGAAAGAAAAACAGTTTATTACGTTCTACAGACCAAACTGCAGCAGGACTCTTCATTCTCGCGTCTGCACAGAAACCTCCTGCAGGTGCTGGCGCACAACACTGTCCAACACTTTGCTGAGCCCCTTACAGGCCACCGTCGCTGCCTCCATCAGCGCTGGCAGGTGGTCCTGGTGGAGACGCGCATCCATCTGCACCAGTGCGATGTTCTCACTGCGAGGCAGAAGTGCCAGGGACAATGTGGTGCCACCGCCACTCTCCTCGGCGTGGCAGAGGTCAGCCAGTGGCGTGTCCTCCACAAAGCCGGCCGTGCAGGCACACACGTAATCACGCATGGGGATGCCAGCATCCACCAGGGCCAGAGTAGCCGCATTAACACACGCACTGTAGTTTCCACCATCTGACTGGAGGATCTGCACAGGAGAACAGAATTTATTAGTGCACGCACCATGAACATCACTCGTCATAAGTTTAAAGTGCAGTTATGTGGATTATTTTCACTAAATTACATTTAATTGTGTTACCAGGAATGGCCTTAAATACACAACTGGGGTAAGTGTTCCTTAGCATGTTTTGTTCAAAGGGGGATAACTTTCCTCTTCTTGGGGATAACCGTGTTATTCCCGAGGGATGGCACTACCCTTCCTAGGAGATGATGTTCCCATCCCTGGGGACTAACATTTCCTCAGTGGAAAGACGGCGACTGTCTTACAACTGGGACTGCGTTATTAACATTTAGTTCCATCCAGCGAGAGTTTTTGTGGCTGGTTGTATAGGTGGCATGTTTCTAAAAGGCAGGGAACCTTGTATCTACATAATTTGGCTGAAGTAACCAACATCAGGTACCTTAACATAGATGTCTATCTGGGAGCGTGGGTAGAGCTGGGTGAGGACGGCGGCTTCGAAGGTCTGTTTCAGGTGAAGACTCATCTCACTGGACTTGCGATCGCCATGCGGTCGTCTTTTTCTCTCCGCCGTGCTGAACGTGGCCATGCTGTATTGACAGTTAATGACCGCACGGTCGTGTAGGGATTTACTTCTGGACCCTCGAACCTTAAAGAAAACAGTGAAGGATGAAGGGAAAAATAGTAGGGGTGGACAAATCACTAACGGAAACTGACTAGATTAAAAAGTGGTAATTAATGCTAGTTTGTTAGTTAAGTCTATTAATACTAGACTAAGGGAAATGAATGAGTATATGACTATTATCCACTTTCAACAACTTCTGTATGGACCACATCATGTTTGTACCTGCGACAAAATGTCAACAAGTCGTTAGCCAACGTTTCAGCTATGAGATGTAGTGTTCTGTCATTGTATCACACAGAAGGAAGGAATAAAACACTTGAGGGTGTGCTTTTACAGGAAAATAATCAATAACAGGGTGATGTGATGCAGTCTAATGTGAAGCAGAGTTACAGTTAGCACCCAGAAGTTGATTATTGTCCAATAACCAAAGTGTTTTATTCATCTTATATCGCATCAATTTGCCAGCAATTACAACATTTTCATTTAATAATGAAAACACATTGTACTTTTTAATGGTTCATAGTTACCTCTGCAAAATAAGTTAGTTACTGTTATCACTTACACAATATGGCCAAAAGTATGTGGATACCTAAGTACTGAACACCATTCCAAAAACCATGGGCATTAATACTGAGTTGTTCCTGCTTTGCTGTTATAATAACCTCCACTCTTCTGGGAAGGCTTTCCACTAGATTTTGGAGCGTGACTGTGGGGATTTGTGATCATTCAGCTACAAGAGCATTAGTGAGATCAGGCACTGATGTTGGGTGAGGAGGTCTGGGGTTCAGTCGGTGTTCCAGTTCATCCCAAAGGTGTTCAGTGGGGTTGAGGTCAGGGCTTTGTGCAGGACACTCAAATTCTTCCACTCCAAACTTCACACACCATGTCTTCATGGAGCTCACTTTGTGCACAGGGGAATTGTCATGCTGGAACAGGTTTGGGTCCCTTACTCTCCAGTGAAGGGAAATTGTAATGCTACAGCATACAAAGACATTCTATACTCTGTGCTTCAGCCTTTGTGGCAACAGTTTGGGGAAGAACCACATATGGGTCTGATGGTCAGGGGTGCACATACTTTTGGCCTTGTAGTGTATATAAACTGTTGTTCCCTCAACACCCTGTCTTTTTTTTTTTCTCTTTTCAAAGTTAATAAGACAAAACAGCACACCTTGTCACACGTTACAGAGAAATCAGAAAGTGTAAACTCCTCTGTCCTGAAGACTTCCCCATGGTGGAAAACCTACTGACTGTTACAAAGCACTGGCACAGGAGACTTTTTTTTAATAGTTTTATTTTCCTAAATTTTTAGATTTTTATATTTATGCTCCTAGTTTTCATAGCTTTATAGTTTCTTTATATTTATGCTTCTCATTTCATAACTTTCTCCTCTCTCTTTTACTTTCTTATCTTACAATGTTTACCTTATTCATATTATTTTTATTTCTTGTATTTTACTGTTAAATACTAAGCATCAATACACCAAGACAAATTCCTTGTACATGTAAACCCACGGTACTTGGCAATAAAGCTGATACTGATCCCCTCTCTCTCTCTCTCACACACACACACACACTCACTCACTCACTCTCCCTCCCTCTCTCTCTCTCTCTCCTAGGAGGACTTTAGCCTAGCCAGTGTTTGGAAAGTGTAGTGTGTATTTTATGAATGTGGGTTAGACAGCAGTAGTGTGGATGAAAGTGTACCTCATGCGGTCCGTACACCACCGCCAGCGCCTTCGTGTTCCCCTGCTCCATGTACGCAGATCCGTCCGCCTGCCCGAACACCCCCATGCGGGCCTGCACCTTCCGCAGCTCGGTGGCCTTCCGTCCGTCCAGCCGGTAGCCCTGATCGGACAGCAGCTCGAGTCCAGCCATTTGGGAACTTACCGAGTTTTTCTTTTCTCCTGTGAAATGTTCAAATCAACCGAACAGGAGGCGCCATGTGCTGATTTGCTGCTACTGGTTCTTTTTTTTCTCCCCAGCCACATTCCGGCAAGTCCCGCCTTCTGATCTCTGATTCGCTAGTGTGTGCTTAGAAGGAGTTCACTGATTGGGCAGTTCCAAGGCCTCACGTAACCGCAACAACCAGGTGGTGATTTATTTTTATTTTATTTTTGATATCAGATATAAACAGATAGAGAGGCTATGTGGCAATGACAGAGAGGCTACAAATACAAACGGACAAAAATAGATGAATAAAAATCTAAAAAAATAACAAAATAAGGCACATAATAACAACAAAAATAAAAAAATCCAAAAAACGCCACAGTTGGAGCACAGATTTCATGTTTCAGTAGCTTTCTTGTTGCATATAGTAGTCCATATCTTT
Source organism: Pangasianodon hypophthalmus (assembly GCF_027358585.1). Classification (NCBI taxonomy): domain Eukaryota; kingdom Metazoa; phylum Chordata; class Actinopteri; order Siluriformes; family Pangasiidae; genus Pangasianodon; species Pangasianodon hypophthalmus. The sequence continues at coordinate 7,672,840 of NC_069713.1, forward strand.
TTTTTTTTATTTTTTTATTTTTTTTTATTAAACGACAAAAAATGAGTTTAATATTTAACACCTTACAGGAAGCGAGATTTGTCAGAATACGGGTAGGGGGACAATGACGTCTTGATACCGCGACACTGATTACGGGTCCTCGTTTGGTGCAAAAATGTCCAATAAGAAAATGAAAAAAGCAACCACTAAGAGGCCTGCAATAGATCTCCCATCTCCTTGAGTTTAAATAAAGTATTTCATCAAGTCTTTATCAAAAGGCGCCATTTTATCTGTCGTTAAACTGCACCTGAACATGTCATTTTTAAACAATTACAGTTATCTATGTAAAATAATTGTTTAATGTGTTTTTGTAACACTTTTCAAATATATATATGTATATATATTATAAAAATATTCAAAACACTATTCAAATATCACAGTTGCCAGTATCTGAGTCTCGAGTTGCATTCAGTCATATTCAGGTGTCCACAAACATTTGGATGTCCAAGAACAGTTAAGCATTTTTTAATTGTATATTTGAGTGCATGAGCACTTTCACTGTTGCGGTGGATCTGGAGCAAATACACCCTGAATGGGGCACCAGTCCATCACAGGGCACCATGTGCACACACACACATTCAATTTTTTTTTATTTGTACAGCACTTTTAACAATGGACATTGTCACAAAGCAGCTTTACAGAAATAAATAGATTCAAATTAAATTAAACCAAAATTAATTGTAAATATGTGAATTTATCCCTAATGAGCGAGCCAGAGGTGACAGTGGCAAAGAAAAACTCCCTGAGATGAGGAAGAAACCTTGAGAGGAACCAGACTCAAAAGGGAAACCATCCTCATCTGGGTGCTAATGGATAGTTCAATTATATATAATCCCCTTCTATAACTGTATACTATATGGACAAATAGTGCAATTGTGCAACCAATAAATTCATCAGTTTTCACAAGAAGTCCAGTTTGTTAAACCCAACCACTGTCCACTGATGGAATCCTGAGTACAAAGCTGCTCATGGCAACCGCAGCCCCAAAGCCACCACAGTACAATTCCCCATATGAGATCCCCAAGCCATCTCCATGGCCCCCAAACGGCACCATCCCCAGCAATCCCAATGATCTTCAGGCCATCCATGTGGGGGCCACCCCCAGCAGCAGCAGAAGTAAGGCATCAGGATGGATCAGGCAGGTCCGGAGAGTAGAAGGGGTCAGGATCACTGGTATGTAATGAGGGCACCCTGGGACATAAAGCGGCCAGCTACATACATTCTCACCTAGGATCAATTTAAAGTCGTCAGAAAGCCTACCAGTATGCTTTTGGGAGGTGAGAGGAAACCGAAGAACACAAAAAACTCTAAACCAACAGTAAACCACGCTCAGAATCAAATCGAGGACCCTGGATCTGTGAGGCAGCAATGCTACCCACAGCATCAACATACAATATATTGCCAAAAGTATTGGGACACCCTTCCAAATCATTGAATTCAGGTGTTCCAATCAATTCCATGGCCACAGGTGTATAAAATCAAGCACCTAGGCATGCAGACTGCTTCTACAAACATTTGTGAAAGAATGGGTCGCTCTCAGGAGCTCAGTTAATTTAAGCGTTGTACCGTGATAGGTTGCCACCTGTGCAATAAGTCCATTCGTGAAATTTCCTCACTATTAATATTCCATGGTCAACTGTTAGTGGTATTATGACAAAGTGGAAGCAATTGGAACAACAGCAACTCAGCCACGAAGTGGTAGGCCAAGTAAAATCACAGAGCGGGGTCAGCGCATGCTGAGGCGCACAGTGTGCAGAAGTTGCCATCTTTCTGCAGAGTCAATAGCTACAGACCTCCAAACTTCGTGTGGCCTTCAGATTAGCTCAAGAACAGTGCGTAGAGAGCTTCATGGAATGGGTTTCCATGGCCGAGCAGCTGCATCCAAGCCTTACATCACCAAGTGTCGGATGCAGTGGTGTAAAGCACGCCGCCACTGGACTCTAGAGCAGTGGAGACGTGTTCTCTGGAGTGACGAATCACGCTTCTCCGTCTGGCAATCCGATGGACGAGTCTGGGTTTGGCGGTTGCCAGGAGAACGGTACTTGCCTGACTGCATTGTGCCAAGTGTAAAGTTTGGTGGAGGGGGGATTATGGTGTGGGGTTGTTTTTCAGGGGTTGGGCTTGGCCCCTTAGTTCCAGTGAAAGGAACACTTAATGCTTCAGCGTACCAAGACATTTTGGACAATTTCATGCTCCCAACTTTGTGGGAACAGTTTGGGGATGGCCCTTTCCTGTTCCAACATGACTGCGCACCAGTGCACAAAGCAAGGTCCATAAAGATGAGCGAGTTTGGTGTGGAGGAACTTGACTGACAGAGTCCTGACCTCAACCCGATAGAACACCTTTGGGATGAATTAGAGCGGAGACTGCGAGCCAGGCCTTCTCGTCCAACATCAGTGCCTGACCTCACAAATGTGCTTCTAGAGGAATGGTCAAAAATTCCCATAAACACACTCCTAAACCTTGTGGAAAGAGTTGAAGCTGTTATAGCTGCAAAGGGTGTGCCAACTCCATATTAAACCCCATGGATTAAGAATGGGATGTCATTAAAGTTCATGTGCATGTGCTACCGAAACTCCGCTCAGCTAGTTAGCGATCTATGAGATGATGAGCGCAATACAGTTGAACTGTTTGAGCTTCATGAGCTGGACAGACTAAAGGACTAAAGCGCTGCTGCATCACTCTCTTTAGGTATATGACTACCACAATGACTACCTATTGAATGTAGGACACTGTTAAGCAATGTGAAAATAAGAGCAAATTTTTTTTTTTTTCAACTCTTTACAGAACAAATCTGAGATGTTATGTTAATTATAAAGAGTAATATGCGTGTCTTTCAGAGTGGATTTTTCCTTTAAGCGGTCGGGGGGGTTACAGTCAGACTGTTTGTACGTAGTGTGATAAATACAGTAGCTGAATGAATGCTGCAACAGTAATCAAAACAAGCACTATGCAATTTTAAAAATAAAATTTATTAGCATCTCTAATGTGTATAAATAAAAACATATATAAGAAACAATGCATATATGCATTATGAGCAGAACAATAACTGAAGTCTGTGATACAAAGGAGCCGAGGCTAACAAACCCCAGTCTGTGTTTTTTTTTTTTTTTTTAATAATTTTTCGAAGTATGTGTGTCTGTGAGAATGTACCTTGGAAATCAAGCATTGCAAACAACATCCATACCTACGAGTTGCAACTCTAAATTCAGTCATTACAATGAAAGAAACAAGGATAGAAAGAGACAGAAATTGGAGCATGATGTGTTGGAAAAAAAAAAAAAAAAGATGTCACGTGTATCTGGCAAGTCTCAGGGTTGGTTTCCACAAACCCCAGGAAACCATCAGTTCCACATTCACAGCAAACGGTATCTGCTACAGATCATTTAATGAAAATATACAGTACTTTCTGAATGTTCTGAGCCAAATTTTAAAGATGTACCAGGGCATTTTAAGATATAACCTCTTCACCAATGGACAGACATCAAAGCTGTAAAATAATACATAACTTATGCAATGGTACAACAAGCCAAAAAGCCAGGGCAAGTCTGTTATGTTTGGATTTTTTTTTTTTTTTTTTTTTTTTTTTTTTTTTTTTAAGTGCAGGTTGTACTAAGGGTCGCTGTAACACTCAACTCTTCGACAGACAATCTGTGGGCTCAGTCGTGATGGATAAAAAACTTCCAGCATCCACAGCTCAGTCGTTTTGGTCATGCTTTCAACACTGGCTGAAGTAAAAACCCTTTCAAAATCATTAAATATGCACAATAAAGAAGCGGCACCTCTGCAAGCTGACGAGAGAAAAAAAAAAAGTGGTCAGAGGTTGAGTCTGAGGTAAGATAACTGCTGTTACTCAAAAATGAAGGGAAAAAAAAAAAAAAAAAAAAAAAAAAAGACACAAAGCATGTAACAGACATAATGCAACACGTATCCTTCAAATCGTAGCTACATGACACTGCTGATATCACAACTGGCATCAACTCTGAGCAATGTGCCGGTTTATCACGCTCACCCGCCGTGTAGCTAAACTCAGGCTAGTTATTTAATATTAATTATAATTACTGACTGCAGCCCATCTGTTGGTATGAACCATCCATCCATTAAGTGAAAATGACCACCAGAGGAGGTTAGATATTATCTGAGTGGAGACTCATTCCGAGGCACAGCAGTGACACTGACATGGCAGTGTGCAGGGCGCGATCTGAATCTTTTCAGTCCTAAACGATGACATGCTTTGATATGAAGTCATGGCTCAGTGGTTAAGGCTTTGGGCTACTGGTCAAAAGGTTGTGAATTCAAATTCCAGGACCACCAACCTGCTCACTGTGGAGCTCATGAACAAGACCCTTAAACTAAACTACTCAGCTTTGTCCTGTCTCAAAATTTTTTTATTTTTTTTTTTTCCCCTAAAAGTCAGCTAAAAGTGCAAACATAGTAAACAAGTAGAACTCAACGGCAACGGCGTGGACAAGGATGCCTCCACTGCCAACAAGTCTAATCCTTCTTGTTATTAATTTATATGCCTTAAATACCCTTGAAATATATTTCAGACAGGAAGGATGCTATTTGGGGAAAAAAAAAAATATTTCAGGCATTTGACATTGCTTTGACCTTCCAATTCCAAAATCTAATCAGTTCATCTGTTGGATACAGTGATAACTCCCCCCCAAAAACTAAATAAATAAAAAATAATCCTACAAACATTCAGCCACTTGTTCTTGAGATATTGTGCTAACGAGAATCTCAGATGGATGCACGGACAAACCGAAATCATACCTAGTGGTAGAGGCATAATTTTTATTCTTTTTTTTATGTCTTTCATAAGCAAACAACGTAATTTACCTGTGTCCGAATTGTCCTGTTTCTGTGGAAACCTTGAGCTCGTGTTGTTTGTCTCACGTGGACACTGAACTAAATGGGAACTGAAGTTTTGAGAACGGAACTGAGAGAATCATTCATGCTGATAGTTTGGGTTTGCTGCTTTACCCTGCCTTCGCCAGTTTGCATGGAATTGAGAAAATCTCAAATATCAACCGTTGCTTGCCGCTGTAATCGTGGCTCCATGTTACGCATGTACATCAAACATATTTTTAAAATATATAAATATATAAAATCGCACATTCTTATGAGGCTCCCTGGTGGCGGGTGTGCTCTTGGAGTTTCTGAACACTTTGTATTCTCATAATCTACTATATTATGACACACCCAAACATCTAGCGAGCGGTGGTCCTGTGATGGAGCAACAGAAGGGCTGCAGTCAGAAATCCACCTGTATGGCAGGGTTACCTGATAAACTGGCACTTGGTGTGTATTGGCATATGAAGTCCTAGTCCTGAACACTGTTGAAAACCTTCTCACCTTTAAAACAATGGGGAAAACAACATCCGAGACATTTATCAAACGAAAGAATAAAAATAAAGAGGGTTATATGAGCGAGTGAAGAGTCTGATGTAACGTGTAAAGCGCGAGGGCTTTGTTGGCCTCTTGATGAACCAGACGGAATGAAGGAGCTATGCAGTAACTCTGATGTGATGATGTGGTCTCCGCTCCGTCCCCGTGTCTTTAGAGTGCAAAGATCCCCTTATTTCATTTGCTGTGTGGTTATACACACGCTCGCACACGCATTCATGCGCACACAGTCACACACACTCATATATATATGTATTTATATAGATAAATACATATACGTATATATGTATACGTATAGCTCTGACATGTCCAGACTAAAACTCGGCAAACTCCTTTGCACATTTTTCTGTAACAGACACGCGGATGTCCTCCTCTTCATAGTCGTCGAAGTTGCTCGTGTCTCCTGGACCTCTGCATTTCGGAATAAAAGGAGCCTCCACCTGTGGGTGGGATAGGGGGACAAACAAACAAACAAACAAACAAACAAACAAAAACACAGTGAGCGTGGTGCATCCTCATACCGCTTTCAGAATATTGCTGTGACCAATAATGTCAGTGATGATCAGTGATTGTCACACCTTTCTCTCATAGATGGCGATCCAATCTGTCGTGGCAAACCATTTGTGGTTTTTGATGTCGTTGACGCCGTTCTTGAGGTTGCCGTACCGTTTCGTCAGGTCGACCTGAAGCAGATTCCTTAGCAGGTCCTTCAGATCTGAACTGAAGTGAGACGGGAATCGTACCTGCAGAGAAGACAACAGAACGTTTTAAAAGTGCTGCAGCGTTCAACACGGTGTCTCAATAATCACTACTGTCTGTGGGAGTAGCCAATTTTCTACTGAGCTCGGTTCTGTAGTCAGTGAGGTTAATGAGTACACCTACCATCCCACTGCTGTCGATCTATACTCCCTCATGTGTCACAAGTTACTTCCCTAAATGTATTTTGTCTGTCTGTCTGTCTGCACCTATCCGCGTGTAGGAACCTGCTTATCTGTCTCTGTCTAAACCTTTCTATTTGCCTGAATTGGTCTGCCTGTCTGTCTCTGTCTGAATGTGTTTGCCTGTGTCTGAATCTGTTCGTCTCTGTGTCCGTGTTTGAAACTGTCCATCTGTCTAAATCAGTCTGACCGAATCTGTCTGTCTCTGTGTCCGAATCTGTCTGCTGGCCTGAATCTGTCTGTCTGAATCTACTGGTGTCAGTCTGCCTAAATCTGTCTTTCTCTGTCTATCTGAATCTGTCTCTCTGTGTCACAACATAGCTTCCAATTAAATTAATCAAACTTCCTGTTGCTATTTGCACAGCGGAGTCACTGACTGACCTCTAATGAAGAATGAAGACCCATCTCTTCATTAGACTCTTAAACAAGCACTAAATTTCCGTGTTTAGGTGGCACTGGTTTACAGTGATGTTAAAATAATAAACGCCATGGATGAGGGTCCGTGTGGTGTCACTGTGTTTAATGTAGACTTAAAGAAAACTAATATTAAACTGTGAATCTGTAGTGCTGTAACACGATACGCCGGTGTGAGTGCCATGAACAGTAGTACTAGGCTGAACTAGCACTTCTGGCATGAATATGAGCGCAACACACAGTGTCATCAGTTTCTACCTTTCCAGACACGATCTTCTCGTAGATCTGAATGGGCTGGTCAGCGAAGAATGGAGGGTAACCCGCAGCCATTTCATATATGAGTACTCCCAGTGCCCACCAGTCCACTGCTTTGTTGTAGCCCTACACAGAAGATAGAGCACACAATCTCACACAAGAATAATACACGGAACAGAATACTACTACCACTACTTTTTGCTTATATAGTACCTTTTTAAAACTAAAGGTTGCTTTACAACATCCATGACAGAGATCAGAAACAACAGAGTTGAGGCAAAATAAGGGCAAATTAAACAGAACAAAAAGATGACAAACATGAATCAGGGAGGACTAAGAGATGTGACAGAATAAGAACATATATAAATGAAGAATATAAAGGACAAGCAACACTAAACAAAATGACACAGAGCTAGTCATTATAAAACCTAAGGACATAGGAAATATAAGCAGGAGTAACCACACAGTAACCGACACACCATACATAACATGGGAATTCAGATGCAAATGTGAAGAGTTTTTAGTTTAGCTTTAACATCAGAAATACATGACACATCACAAAGTCTACAAGAAAGTGAAATTTGGAAGTTTGGAAGCTGTAATGCTAAACACGCTGCCAAGTCTTACCTTGCTGAGGATGATCTCTGGCGCCAGGTACTCCGGAGTTCCACACAACGTCCAGGTTCTGCCCTTCACTCGTTTTGCGAAACCAAAGTCAGTGACCTGTGATCCAAAAGAGATTTCTGTTAGACATACATGACTGACCAGATGCATGAATGAGCAAATTATTAAATTAATGTTAATATGCTGTACAATATATATATATGTATATAATCAGTGTTGGCTCTTTCAGACGCAAGGAAACATACCCAAACTCCATCACTTAACAAATAACCTGAAATATATAGTCATGGGAAAAAGAAATTCCTTCTTCAATTCTATGTTTTTAATTTAACAGGGCCTAAATAAATGACTACAAATGACTAAAAATGACGACATATTGAAATCTGTTGGTTTTTTTTTATTGTTCTCTGAGGTTATTTGTTTCTTATTTAGGCCCTGTTAAATTAAAATATAAAGATTAAATGTACTGTAAATGTAAGGACTCATGTATTAAAAACTGCAAATGAATATCAGAAGTTCAGAGTTGAACAAAACTCAGTGGTTGAGAAATGTGACGCTTTTCCTCATCAGATAAGAGCAGGGGAGTGCGCTAGAGGTTACGGACCCTAAGAAAGACCCTCTAAAGCTGAGCAGATACTACACAGCTGTAACTGATTATAAAAATGGGGAGACAATCTCACACTGAACCGCAGCTAAATCACCACAGAATTTCTTGTCTTTCTTGCAAGACACTACTTGTGGGAATGTCACGAGAATTTCTTTTTTTTTTTTAATTACTATACTTTGGTTCCAGTGTGTTAACTGTAACACACAAGTGTAATCAGGCAACTTTCTGTAACACAACGCCCCCTGGTGGGAAACTCAATTATTTTGAACATTAGGATAAAAACAAGCCTCGTCGCTCGTTACCTGTATGTAGCCATGCTGATCGATGAGAAGGTTCTCAGGCTTCAGGTCTCTGTAGATGAGGTCTAGCGAGTGGAGGTACTCGAAAGTGAGGACTATCTGCGCTGCGTAAAACCGTGCATGTGGTTCACTGTGGAGAGGGGAAAAAAAAAAAAAGAATCAAGAGACATACTGTACAAAATGACAAAACAAAAAGTATGAAAAGCAAATGTAATGGTCAAGAGAACGAGAGTCCACACAAAGCTGAATGTAACATTATTAAACAAGGGAACACCTGTGGCACTTCACATGAGTGCTCGAGTACTCAAAAGCCCAATCCGGACAGGATTCTTACACGTCTCCTGCTGTCCAGACCTCAACTAAATTCACATGGGACGAGAGAGTTTCTACAGGGAAGTTTTTCCCTACAAACGGGATGTTTTTGTATCACACGTGATCATATGCTGTTTTATACATATTAGCAGTTTGAATATAGAGAACGTTACTGGATCATTTACAATTATATCTATTTTTTTTTTGCAGCATTTAATGTTAGATAATTAATATAATACAAAGACCAATGCACATGCTCTCTCATTTATGTCTAGAATACAAAGAAATATATATTTTGTCATATGGGAATATACAGCGACTTTATACCTGTATTATAACATGCATGTGGGATATGTGGGATCATGCTCTTCTAATTTCTCTGATTTTGTGTTGAATATGGATTTGTGCTAGATCAGTGTTTCTCAGCCAGGGATCTGCAGACCCCTGGTGGTATGTGGCATAATTACAGAGGGTCTGTGGGATTGTTTCTCCAAATACTTAAAATATGTGAAAGTGGTATTTTTGTTAAAGATTTCAAAACATACTTTAAATACATTTTTAAGCTCATTCAATTTCTGAAA